>NC_045438.1:167602144-167615731 GCF_002776525.5 Piliocolobus tephrosceles | reverse complement strand
ATCTATCTATCTATCTATCTATCTATCTATCTATCTATCTATCTATCACCTGTTCTCTTGTTGTCCTTCTATGCCTGTAGATATGGACCAACTTCTTCCCTCCTTTTCTTCTACCTCTTTTTTCTTTCTTTCTCTCTTTCTTTCCTTTCTTCTTTCTTTCTCTCTCTCTCTCTCTCTTTCCTCTCAACCCTGTTTATTGATAATTCAACAGAACCATTTTGAAGTATGGAGAAATTAGATTAACTCTACACTTTCACATGGCTTATTTTCAGCTTCCAATCTTAGCTAGTGACATGACTATGTTCTCCATGTCGAGGCCTTGCAGCACTCGCCTTCACTCCTGTGGCTGTAGTTAGACGGCACCTTAGGCTTGGGTGGACTCTCGGTGAGCTCCACGCGCGTCGCGCTGTGCCGCAGCACAGCTTTCTCCTCGTTGTCTTCTGGCTCTGACTGTAGATATGGAAAAAGCAGAGTCTTCTCCCTTGCACAAGGCTAACTCCTGCCTGAATCATCATGGGATTCTTTACTTTTTTTTTTAAGATAAATTCACCAGAAAAATGTCCAAGTGTTGATCAGCTGTTGAGAGTTTCTTTTGCTATATTTGTTTTCGTCACATTTACCTCATACTTTTTTTTTTAAATTTAATTTTGTGCAGTTTTTCTCAAGGCTGACATATCACCAACTCTGTTTTCAACAGTCCGTATTCAATATTCATTGCTTCTAACATGGAGCTAACTTCTGCAATGATGTGGCCACCACTGGAACAGGAAGCTTGCTGTTCAGAATCTGGAGAAATTCATGGTAAGTTTAATGCTGCCAGTGAGAGAAACACTCTGTGAGCTGTTCTCAGGGTCTGCAGAGACGGCTCAGGAATGGCAAACACTGGGGGCATGAGAATGCTACCGAAGGGACAGACGGCAGTGCCAGGCATTGCGTAGGCCAAAGCCACCAGTGCCTCCATGTTTCTGACCAAATGCTTCCGTGCTCTTTAGTGAGTGTGTCGCAGACAGGGTATCTTTGTAGAGATCCAGGGTTCGTACCATGGTGATTCTTAGCCTTCATACTCATCACACACTGGAGTGAGTGTGTCACAGACAGGGTATCTTTGTAGAGATTCAGGGTTCGTACCATCATGATTCTTAGCCTTCATATTCATCACGCACTGGAAGGGCTGCTGCATGCCAGGTGTTCCAGCCGGCCATCTGCGGGGGAAGGAGGAGCATGGCCTGGAGATGCAGAGCTTCTGGGCAGCATGGTGCTGAACTGCTGCTAGCTAAGAATTGCTAAATAACTCAGGTTCAGCCAACTCTAATCTGTGTTTTATTTTCACTAAGCTTTTTGCTTACTTTAGTATAGGCATCCTTGGAGACCCAGCAAGAGGGTTAGTTAGAGGCGCTCTCCATGATGCCAGGACAGATGAGAGGAGTCTTAGGAGTACTGGGCCTAGTCAGTCTCCTGAGGCTGAGACTGTTTATCCACTCCAGAGCTGGCCTTCCTCCTTCTTTGTTAACAGAAGTGAAATGTTACAGGGAAGGCAGCATGCCTGGCACCAAGGCATAAGCTATGATTGCTCTCTCCTGGCAACTCGGTTTCTCTTCGCCAGCCGTGGCTGGGCATTGACCCAGTCCTGCCACTGAGCTCTAGGAGAAGTTGGCTTGGAGACGGATTTTCCTTGGCGACCCATAGCTGCATGAGAAGAAGCCCTTTAACTCCTCCTGTCTGCCCACATTGAGTGCTCCATGACACGTTCGGCTCTGTGCCACATCCATCCACGCACGACCTTTTCCCCGATTAGCTTCTCTCATGGTGTCAGGATGGCCCCCAGTCACAACTGGGCAACAAGACTCCCTGCGCGTATGAAGAAGGCGCATTGTTTTCTCTTTCCCTGAAGGACCCTCTCAAAACTTTTCCATACGTTCATTGGTCCAGGTGGAAATACAGGAAGAATATTACCAAAACCGAGTTAGATTATGTACGGGAGAAAGGATGTTCTAAAGTCAAACACATTATCAATTCAACGCAAACTGCCTAAGATTTTGGAAGGGCTCAGCTTGCAGAAGGAATGGACTGGGAAGATACGTTTTCTTTCTCTCCTAGTCGGAGAAAGAATCTGGAGAGCAAGAGGAGGGAACGCCTTGCTGACCTGTTTGCTTTTAGGAGAGTGTAAGCCTCAGAATGCGACTTTTCTAGAAGAAACGTTGACAAAACCAGTCAGTCTTCTCCATGGATTTTGGAGATATAAAATTTTTCTTTACTTGTTTGAAAGTTATTTTTTAGTGGTCACTTGTACAGTTTAAACAGTCTTCAATGTGTATTTTTCTAGCAAAGGAAAGGAAACAAATTAACTTTAGATTTTGTTAGAAAAATATCTATTGATGATTTTAAGTTAAAAATATGCTGGTAACCACTACACAGAGCTACTGAGTGTCCTGCAAAGCCGCCTCCTTGAGGCTCTCTTGTGTCACCCAATGATCCAGCAGCCAAAGGGATAACGGCCTTCACTGCAGGGGTCCTTCCCAGTACTCAGATGCTGTCCGTTCTGTTCATACTTGAGTCATGCCAAGTTTAATATATTTGAATTATCACTCCCACACCTTGGCGCACTTTTGTTGTTTTTGCTGCTAATGAAGATGGTGGTTATTGTAAAATGTTGTTGTTGTTGTACAGAAATGTAGTTGATTTTTTGTATCGCAATCTCAGAGCCAGGAACCTGGCTAGTATTCACTTACGTTCTTTTGATTTTTCCGTGAAACGAATGATACCATCTGCTTATGATGACAGTCTTGTTTCCTCCACTCCCATGGTAAATAGTGCGATAGAACGTACGATTGTTAACAAGTATTGATTCCTCCCCACCCAGTGGAACATGAGTGGGCTGGCACTGGCCCTGTCCAAGCAGAGGCATTACCGCCACTTGCATTGCTGGGCTGAGCTTCTCGAGATCAACAGAGAACCACAGGTCCCACTGGTGCTACCTCCTTCAGCCTGTGTCCCAGAACCAGGAGATACATGGAGCAGAAACCCTGGGCCCAACTTTCAGCCTGCATCAAACCCAGATGTGCCCAGCGCTACAGATTGGCTTGAAGATTTTTATACTCAACCCGACATGTTTATTGTTGAGAGTGGGTAAGGGGGGTGTCAACATGTGGTCTCTCTGCCCTCTTGGTGCCCAGACCCAGATTTGTAACCAGCCTACAGCCACAGACAAGGGTTGAGCAGAACTAGGGCTTAGAAATAACAGACATTAATTGATACATGATGGTTTTGGACTTATTCATGCATAAAATAAAACTTAGAGATGAAGGAAATGTATGGACGAAAGTGTGACAAGTGAGAGAGAGTGAGCAGCTGCCTCTCAAGTCTGGCAGTGCCACTAAGCCCAGAACAGAACCAGAAGAAGAATGAGAAAAAACAAGGCAAAGAGAATTGTGTTCTAGGTGAAAGGGAAAAGCATTCAGCAGCCTGAGAATAGATGTATTTGCCCCATCAGAGCATGAAGCATCTCAGAGAAGTGGAATAACTATCAGTGAAACCATCCAAGCTCTGGCCAAAAGGCCAGATGTTCTTTATGGAAATATTTACCTACCATAATTGGGCCTTTTGGATACATTAATGCTATTTGTATGGAAGAAATAATATCTAAAAGTAGTGAATAAACGTCACACCACACCCTTCTTTGCAAAAAGATTTTGTGATTTAGGAATGGGGTTTTAAAAGGACATTCATGAGCATCTCTCAGTTTTTAAAAGCACAGATGTATCTTGTTATGGTTTTTCAAACTTTAAGCTTTGTTTTGGCCATTGCTTGAGAGCTGGGAATTTTCATAAGAAAATTAGTGACTAATACCAAAAAATCTTCTTCAGCTCTACGGAATAAAGTTATAAAGGAGTCAGAGTGGACAGTCACACATGTTAAATGTGGTGCTTTAAAGTCACAAGGACAAATTCACCGAGAACTTTAGTGGGACGGGACATACATAGACTCTGAGAGCCCGAGGTGGTGGTCAGATGATTATTGCATCTACTCAGTTCACTTTTCAGATGATGAACAGAGGCCCTAGAGGGATTAGGTGATGTATGTAAAGTTATGTAGTCAGTTCATGTAAGCATTTATTACTAGAAGTCAAGATCTTCTATTTACAGATAACCTTATATTAATATAACTTTACATTAATTAACTTTTCCCATCTTATCTATTATCCCAGCATCCACTTATCTGATTCTAGGAGTGCTGAACATTAATTTTAAAATAATTCTATATGAGTGAGAGTCCTGAGACTCACTGTCAATGTTTTCCTTTATTTGAAGCATTGGAAGTGCTGTCTTTCCTCCCTGAAGCTCTCTTGCCCTTGGCTTCAGGGAAGCCACATGTTCTTACTTCTTCATTTCTGGCCACTTCTTGTAAGTGTTTCAGTTGGTGCCTCTGCCTGAGCTATTCGAAATCACAGGCGCTGCCCAGCCTTATGTCCTTGAGTGGATTATCTTTCTGCTCCCCCAGATTCTCCCCAGGGGAGCACTCACTGCCATCTCCTAATTACCAGTTCTCTGCACTTCCAGCCCCAGCATTGCCCGAGCCTCAGTCTCAGTGCATCTGCGAGTGATGGCATTCTCCTTTAGGATGACTTCTGTTCTCTGGCCTTGATTAACACCACCATCGGCAAGGCAAGAAACCCCTACCTCATCTCCAACTCTTCCCTCTGTCTTTGTACAACTAGCTGACGTCCTTAGCTATGTCAATTCTGTATCTTAAATGTATCTTATATCATATCTTCTTTTAAAAAATCTATACTACCAGCCTAGTTTAATGAATACCTTAGCCTGATGATAGAAACATAATCTTCAGCCAATTCCTTTCCCTGTTCATGTCCTTCGTTGTCATCAGTGCTCTTTCTAAGATGCAGGATGAAACATGATTTTCCTTGCTCAAAATCTTAGAATGGTATCCTATTGCTTGAAGATGGAGGAACAAACACCTTATCAGGACTTTCTTTGCTGTCTGTGATCAGACCACGACCTCTCATTTCAATTCAACCTCCATTATTCGCCTATCCCACAACCTCCCTGTACTAGAACTAGATACTTCCTGCCCTTCGTTTATTCTCCTATCCCACAACCTCCCTGTACTAGAACTAGATACTTCCTGCCCTTCGTTTATTCTCCGATCCCACAACCTCCCTGTACTAGAACTAGATACGTCCTGCCCTTCGTTTATTCTCCTATCCCACAACCTCCCTGTACTAGAACTAGATTCTTCCTGCCCTTTGTTTATTCTCCTATCCCACAACCTCCCTGTACTAGAACTAGATTCTTCCTGCCCTTCGTTTATTCTCCTATCCCACAACCTCCCTGTACTAGAACTAGATTCTTCTTGCCTTTCATCCTTCAGGAATTCATGCATTTTGCAATAAACTTTTCCTAAGCTCCTAGGCCAGGTGCCATGGCTCACGCCTGTAATCCCAGCACTTTGGGAGGCCCAGGAGGGCAGATCACCAGGTCAGAAGATCAAGACCCTCCTGGCCAACATGGGGAAAGCTTGTCTCTACTAAAAATACAAAAATTAGCTGGGCGTGGTGGCGGGCGCCTGTAGTCCCAGCTACTTGGGAGACTGAGGCAGGAGAATCGCTTGAACCCGGGAGGCAGAGGTTGCAGTGAGCCGAGATCGCGCCACTACACTCCAGCCTGGCAACAGAGTGAGACTCTGTCTCAGAAAACAAAAAACAAAAAACAGGAAAACAGAACAAAACATTTACTAAGCTCCTATCATTTTCTAGATAATTTGGTAGATACTTTCAGTTCAGAGCTTACTCTTCACCAAAATATTCTTAATTTTCTCTGAACATGTGTTGAAGTAATCATGAAAAAAACAGATTAAAACCTACATGTAATATTGAACACAAGCAAGAAGACAGACAATTAGGATAAAGTATGCTAAGTGTTAAGACAAGTTAAGCATAGGATACTGTAGATGATTTCCCACCTATGTAGGAAACCAGATGCAGACTGAGAATCGGGCAGCTCTTGACCAGTCAGTGTAGACTTTCAGGAAGAGATGGTGCCTGATGACACTCCAAGGCAAGCGGGGAGGAACCAGTCCAGGGAGAGATGGCAACTGATGGAGAAATGGCCCAAGAAGGTAAGAAGCATGTGGGCCAGCACATGGAAGCAGGGGCAAGACTCCCCTGCCAGGGTGGCAGACGTGAAGGAAGAAGGGGAAAGGCTTCAGTACTAATGACATTTAATTAATTGTTTCATATATTGCAAATTCTAGGGGTAGGTAGTTCAAGGGTTGGAATGGGAGCTTGGCAGTGTCACCAGGGAGCCACGTTTCCTCTGCCTCTGGCTTCTGTCCTCACGGTGTGGGCTCCTCATCTTCAGCCTCATTGCTTTGTATCCAGTCATCCCCCTTTACCCATGTGGGATACATTCCAAGACCCCCAGTGAATGCCTGAGACAAACAACAGTATCAAACCCTGTGTAGACTATGCTTTTTCCTGTACATACATACTATGATAAAGTTTAGTTTATAAATTAGGTACGGTAAGAAATGAACAACAATAGCTAAAAATAAAGTAGAACAGTTAGGATGGTACATTGTAATAAAAGTTATGTGAATGCCGCATCTCTCTCTCAAAATATCTTTCTTTTACTGTACTCACCCTTCTTTGTTTATCTTGGGTAACTGAAGCAACAAAAAGAAAAACTTCGAATAAGAGTGGACTACCATGTTCAACTTCTTTAGTTTATTCCGCAGTTACCAGTAATATCTAAATTTCAGTGGCTTAAAACAACAAAGACTTATTTCTCACTCACATTACATGTTGTCTGCAGGCTTTCATTCCAGAATGTAAGTTTGAGGAATAGCTTCATTGGAAACATACCATCCTCATGAGAGAAGAAAAGACAGGCAGAGGGAATCACAGAGCAGATCTTAGAGTTGATCTCGGATAAGACGTATGCTACGCTGCGTCACGTAAAGCAACTCCTGGGCCATGCCTAAGCATCGAAGGCCGCGGGGACATGCTTCTCTCACAGGAAGGCATCACAAGTTACATGACAGTCACTAGGGATATATATTATTCTCTAACAGGAAGACCATAAATAATTGGGTGCAAAGTATAACTATCATACCTTTCGAGACTGCAGAATTACTGCGCACAGTTACCGTTCACAAGTGAGATCAGAGTCAGAACAAGCAGCAACTTTTCTCCCCATCCTCTTTCAGTCAAGGAGCAATACCTATTTGCAATGAGTAGATGAATGTTACCATAGTTTGATGTTATTCCCATTAGCAAATCAACAGATGTTTCTCAAAAAATGCATCAGGAAATACAATACGATTTTGATGCATCAAATTTTTAAGAAAATATAAAAGATTAAGAAATACAAAAATTTCACCATTATAATAGCAGTTATTGCCTAAATTTATTTAGAATTTTTATGTGCCAATTCCCAAAGCAGAGAAATCATTGCATTCTTCTAGGGCCTAATCAACTTTCAGCGTGCCATTCTTCCCTATAGTCAGTCATTGTTGAGTACTCTGGAAAAATGAAATTCATTTTCATTTCATTTTTGTTTTAAGCATGAGGTAACTCTTTCTATGTTGAAAGGGTTTAAAATTTTTTTTTAAACAATTTTCTCCTAGGGGAAGAATTTCAAAACACCTATTAAGGTGATTTGAAATATATCAAAACGATGGTTTATGTTGTTTGTATTGAAATTCTTCTGTTTGTATTGAACTCCTCCTCTCCCCTAAATCTGTAGCAACCTGGATACAATCTAGAATTGCATAGCAGATAATGAAGACCTTTTCCGTTCATGCTTCTTGGGTCCTCTAGACTTTCACATGTTGGGCATCGACTAACTTTCAAATCTGTTGTGTTGGTCCATGCTGGAGAATATAAAATCACCCAGCATTCATCTTTATTGTGCATACATTTGCTTATTGATGGTTAATAAAGAAATCTACAGCATGGGTGTAGCATAAATTGATAGAGACTTTCTCTGGCTACCAGGAAGTTCAACAATGGCCTGTATGACTTTAAAACCTTAGGGTACTGGTAGGCTAATTTGTGAATCTTACTGTCTGCAATATGAAGGTATCAAGTGATGTTGTGTTATTTCCTGCAAATATTCTGATGTTACCCGACTTCCCAAGTCTCCACTCCATGAAGGCCTGAATTCTTGAAATGGAGGAACTTCATGATGACTTTAAGCCATTCCACATGGGAATACTTTTTGCAGATATCTCATTGCTATTTTGGAAAGCAGTCGTCGTGTGATTTTGATTACTGCATATGCCGTATATCTGAGGATTGTTCACATAAGCATTAAACATAAAGCTGTCTTGGAGTGTGTCATGGATTTTGAATCTGAAAAAGTGTGAATGTGTATACCACACATGCTGGGCTATTGGACGACGCTTGCCAAATGCCTTTCATTCCACTTTCACCTTTAACTGAGGAAGGCAGCACTTGAATACACTGTCTGGGTGGTGTGAGAGCCTATTTGGTCAGGTGTTGATGGCAAGTATCTAAGGCTAGGGTCAAGATTCAAGCCCTTTCATAGAGAAGGGGGTAGGATACCCAAAAGATGAGATGCATACAAAAGCACAATTTTCTCCTACGGGAAGAATTTCAAAACACCTATTAAGGTGATTTGAAATATATCAAAACAATGGTTTGTATTGTTTGTATTGAAATTTTTCTGTTTGTATTGAACTCCTCCTCTCCCCTAAATCTGTGGCAACCTGGGCACAATCTAGAATTGCACAGCAGATAACGAAGACCTTTTCCGTTCGTGCTTCTTGGGTCCTCTAGACTACTCAGCAGCACTCTGAATGTACTCTGCTACTTCTTAGCATATGAGCCAGAAGAGTTAAATTTTTATCCTCCAGGAATGGATGCCAAGAGTTTCAAGCAAAGCATATTAGTAATATTTTTTAAAAGATTGTTGTGAAGTACTTCCAAGTGGGGAAGATTTAAAATCTTATAACCAAACCCAGGTGTGCACTTATACAACCAATTTCATTTTTATTACAATGAAAGGAAATAAGAATCACTGAAATCCATAATTGACCATGAAATCTCTCATTTTAGTTTTTATTTAATTATCTTGCCTTCCAATATTTTGCAAGAAGTGCTGAACACCAGTAAGCCAGAATTTGATGGATTTTATATTTTTTTCTTTGACCCTACATACCTTCTACTTACAGCCCAGGATGAAATGACTAAATTGCAGAGGTCTGCAGGAGGAGGCCTGTAGACAACTCAGAGGCTCTACATTACTAAGTGTTTGTCTATAGGTCTATCCATCAGCCTATTCTCTACCTATCTGTCTTCATTGTTGTTGCTGTTGCTGTTTGTTTGTTTGTTTGTGAGACAGAGTCTTGCTGTGTTGCCAGGCTGGAGTGCAGTGGCATGATCTCGGCTCACTGCAACCTCTGCCTCCCAGGTTCAAGCGATTCTCTTGCCTCGGCCTCCCAAGTAGCTGGAACTACAGGCACGTGCCACCACGCCCAGCTAATTTTTGTATTTTTAGTAGCAATGGGGTTTCACCATGTTGGCCAGGATAGTCTTGATCTCTTGACCTTGTGATCTGCCTGCCTGGACCTCCCAAAGTGCTGGGATTACAGGCGTGAGCCACCACACCTGGCCCTGGTCTATCTTTTTATTCAGGGAGCTTAGGCCTCAAGCTTGAGATAAATTCTGTCTTTAAGTGTGGTTTGGGTGGAACACCAAATAGACAATGCCTATTCAGTGCCATTTCTGACATGTCTGATCTCCTGTGTGATCAATTATATAGATGGTCATCATACCTAATGGGCTTGACTGTATTAAAAATAAGGCAAGCCATTCATCTTTACTGTTACTGTCTGAATATTCACTTTCATATATATGTACCATTCAGACAGGTAACTTGAAGTAAAGCAATCTCCTTATGTGCCCTCCGGGTTGAAATTATAACAGTCACTAAGGTGTAAATACATATTTATAATGGTAAAAGTAAAATGCTTTAATAAGTAATGATGAATATATTAGCAAGGCCATTTGGCCCCATATGCAAACAGTAGCCTCTGATCCAGCTTTTGTCCAATATGAAAATAGTCATTTTGTCTCTGCATCTCTTCCGGTTAGCGCTGAACCTGGGTATGTGTTGAAATTTTTCATCGAGTAAAGACTATCAAGCAGATTTATATGCTGGGTGCCTTCAACCCCTAAAATCCATGAACTCCTACATCTGAGATCCCTGTGGCTACCCTGATTTAGTTCCGTTTTCCCCTTACATTATGTGAAGTTGTGCACCTAAAATAAACTGCCACTTCTCTGAGCTCATTGAATGAGGTTTCTGTTCCTCGCACCTAAATTTGACACACTAAGCCAATCGCCTTTTATTCAACAAGCAACTTGTAGCCCTTCCAGAGCCTGTAGAGCTGCTGTGTTGGTCCATGTCGGTCCGTGTTGGAGCTCTTGACCGGCTGCAAGTTGCTTTGGTAAATAAAAGGTACTTGGCTTAGTGACTCATTGGTGATGAGAATTCTGATTTCTGATGAAGTAAAATGGAAAGTAGAAACTTGGCCAGGCCCAGTGGCTCACGCTTGTAATCCCAGCACTTTGGGAGGCCGAGGTGGGTGGATCACTTGAGGCCAGGAGTTCGAGACCAGCCTGGCCAACATGGTGAAACCCTGTCTCTACTAAAGATACAAAAAGTTAGCTGGGTGTGGTGGCACATGCCTGTAGTTCCAGCTATTCCAGGGGCTGAGGCAAGAGAATAGCTTGAACTGGGAAGGTGGAGGTTTCAGTAAGCCAAGATCACGCCACTGCACTCCAGCCTGGGCAACAGAGGGAGTGGGTCTATCCATCAGCCTATTCTCTACCTATCTATCTTCATTGTTGTTACTGTTGTTGTTTGTTTGTTTGTTTGTAAGACGGAGTCTTGCTGTGTTGCCAGCCTGGAGTGCAGTGGCATGATCTCGGCTCACTGCAACCTCTGCAGTGAGAAAAAAAAGAGTCTGAAAGAGGTGTATTTTGCTGTCTGCCTCTGGCTTTGCATGAAGATTCATCTCTTGCAAACAGGCAGAGGCCGGGGTGCGATGCAGGTACCAGCCACAGTTGACTTTGAGCCGGCAGCCTGCGGTGTTTAAGGATTATAGGAACAGGTTCAGCTGGGGACTTTTAGGCACAATAACTTAATTTCTTTCATTTAGTTTTAAAAATTCTAATATATTTTATACTTGTAGGAATTAAAAAGCTTAAATAGGAGCTTTAAAGGTAACTTCGTTACTCCAGATGTCTCTATTTCAAATGGTGGAGAACTGGCAACTTCTAAAATTAACTTCTATTTATTTAAATCAGACGGCCTAAGATTCCTATTTGAAAGCGTTATATGATAATGTTGCTATTACCGTAGCCATTCAGTCCTGTAAAGGAAAAATGCCAAGAGTAAGGTATTGACTATGTTTTTCTTGACTTGACTACAACTATTGAACTTTTGGGAAAGGCCAAAAAAAAAGCCCCTTTTTAAAAATAATTTTCCTTCCTGTGCTTGAAACCAACTGAGAAATAAGACACAGAGACACCAGGTAGAAATTAAAATGTCAGAAATGTTACTGAAGGAGTGGACAGAGACTGATCTGTGGCCAAATGGGCTTGAGAGTGAATGTATCTACCCACGGCTAGGCGCTCCTGGTCAACCGCTGGCCTCCTCAACCAACCATGTGGTCAAGACTTCCCCGTGATCTCTAGGCAGACAGATCTGAAAACAGAGGGGAATGCTGAGCTGAGCCAGCTCCGTTCCTCCTCCCCAAACTCACCAATCTGACCATTCGGCTTCCCTCCCAAGGCAGGAAGGAGTAAGGGCCGCAGGTGGAGAGCAGGCTGCCATTCTCAGCCTTGGCTGGATATTGGAACTACTGAGAAGCCTGGCAAATCCTGACGTGCAGGTCACCTAAAGGAATTACACAGAGGTTTTTAAGGGAAAGCATTCATATTTTTAAAACTGTCCAAGTGAACCATTTTCCAGTCTAGACTGAGAACACAAGCTGCAGTGGGAATTCTCCACATGGAAATGTGAGGCTGGGCAGGGAGCTTCCTCCATCTGCTACTGCTTCCTGGAGTGAACTTGATCTGGATTTTGGATGTTGTCTTGGGCAGTGTTGGGAGAAAGTGTAAATGCTGATGGCTCCATCTTTTGAGGCTATGCTGATGTGTTCCTCAGGACTGGGTAAATAAACGTTCCATGAGAGTATCTTGCTGTTGAAGGGAAGTAATCCTGTGGAAATGTGCGAATACCTTGTACAGGCATTGTTTAGGTAAATGAGTGCTCAAATTTTCTAAGACTAAATCCATACAGAATAGTAAAGATTTGAAACAATCCTCAGAACAAATTAAGCCTAAACCACCAGGCCAGTAATTTCTGTGCATGTGTGTGGCCTGAGGGCTTAATGATGCAGCTGACGCTTGTCACACAGAGCCACTGTGCTGAGGAGGGAGTGTCCAGCAGCACCCCCAGAAGTCTGCACTTGCTACCTCAGGGGTATTTGTAGAACACGACAGATATGTTGGTGTGCAAAGGGAGCAATGTTGTCATAGTTTGACAGCAATTTGGATGGATGATGGAAGGAACATTTCCCTCCCTATTTTGTCTCTTGTCCATACCTTTGAGCCATTCTCCTCTGAGCGTAAATCTCCCACTAGTTACTCTCCTATTCCCAGTTGCTAAGATAATCAATTATTGCTTGAACTTGTGTTGGTTGATTGGAGCGAATTCACTGCCACTTCTAGGGAAAGGAAGAGTCCTTCAAGTGACCTATCCTAACGACTGTAGGTCATCAATAATCCCACAGTTACTTAGTGATCTACCCTAACGACTGTAGGTCATCAATAATCCCAGTTACTTAGTGATCTATCCTAACGACTGTAGGTCATCAATAATCCCACAGTTACTTAGTGATCTACCCTAACAACTGTAACTTATCAATAATCCCACAGTTACTTAGTGATCCACCCTAACGACTGTAGGTCATCAATAATCCCACAGTTACTTAGTGATCCACCCTAACGACTGTAACTCATCAATAATCCCAGTTACTTAGTGATCTACCCTAACGACTGTAGGTCATCAATAATCCCACAGTTACTTAGTGAGACATCATTGTGGGGGTTGGTACAGTTCTAATCACTTTATCAAAATAATGGAGAGAGTTTGGGCCCATGAAACACCCTAGCTGAGCAGGAAGATCACACACACACACACACACACACACACACACACACACACAGAGACTTAAATACCTAGGCCGGGTGTGGTGGCTCATGCCTGTAATACCAGTGCTTTGGGAGGTTGAGACGGGTGGATCACTAGGTCAAGAGATCGAGACCATCGTGGCCAACATGGTGAAACCTCATCTCTACTAAAGATACAAAAATTAGCTGGGCATGGTGGCATGTGCCTGTTGTCCCAGCTACTCAGGAGGCTGAGGCAGGAGAATCGCTTGAACCCGGGAGGCAGAGGTTACAGTGAGCCGAGATTGAGCCAATGTACTCCAGCCTGGTGACAGAGCAAGACTCCGTCTAAAAAAAAAGATTTAAAT
>NC_045438.1:167591589-167602134 GCF_002776525.5 Piliocolobus tephrosceles | reverse complement strand
TATAAGTTCTGTAGTGCAGAAGAAGAAATGTTCACTGGAAACCTCAGGAAGGCTTCTCATTCAAATATTTTGTCCTGCCTGGGTAACGTGTGAAAGCTAACCAATGAGAAGAGGTCTGCTCTCACCAGTGTGGGCCAACAGTGCTTCGTATGAAGCACGTCTTTTCATTCTGATGCTTCGACATCCGGGGCCTTGCTGACCCTGGAAGGGGTGAGCTCTCCCAGGGTTCGCTAGTTCCTAGAAACAGCAAAGTGAGTGCACCTTTTAGTTGCAAACCAACCAGCCCAGAGTCCACATTCCAGTCACCTCCTTTATAGGCTCTCACACTGCAGGCCACTATCCCTCTGCCCTAATCACCACAGGACCAGGTAACAGGTAACTAGAGACAGCCGTGTGCCTGAGCCCACTGAGATTACACACACTGCCCAGTCCTAAAGCTGCTTACACTGCCTCTTCTGTTCCTTCCTGCTGAGACCACAATAAAGGCTCTTGCCCCAATTTCCCCTCACTCCCTCTGTCTCCTGGGCTTCGCCATGCAGCCCGTGTGGCATGTGACATGTGACGTGTGCTACCCTCGCCCCTTCGGAACGGTGAATAACAAACTGTCTTCTCAATGATAGCCATCTAGTCATCTTCTGATCTGCTGGCCTCACCATACCTGAATAAGAATAAATCCTACATGTTAAAACCTACCTTTCTCCTGCTGCCTTTGAACACAGTCTCTCCCTTTCTTTCTGTCTTTCTCTGTGTGTGTGTATTTCAGTCCCCAGCAAGCTTTTTAATGTATTAACTGTGAGGCTTGGGGTATTGTAAAGTGTTTTTTAGATAGCTTTGATATTTTTAGGCCATCTACTTTTCTTTCATAGACTTTTCCATCTCACTTTTAACATCTTGTCTTTAAATACATAAAGTATTTTTTAAAAACTTTATTTTGAGATAACTGGACATGCAGTTGTAAGAAATCACGCGGATATAGATCCCACATATCCTTCATCCGGTTTCCCCCAGTGGTAACATTTTGAAAAGCTACAGTTCAATATCACAACCAGGAAAATGACATGGGTTCACTGATTTCCCAGGCTCTACTTGTGTGTGTGTGCGTGCGCAAGTTTATGTCCGTCACATGGGCAGATCCTGTGGGCACCACAGTCCAGATGCAAAGCAGAGAGCAGCTCCCCACAGGGATCCCATGTGCCACTACCAACTTCTACCCCACCCTCCCTAGTCCTTGGCAGCCACTAACATGTTCTTCATCTCCATAATTTTCTCATTCAGACATGTTAAATTAGCTGTTATATAAGTGGAATCATACAATATGCCACCTTTTGGTGTTTTTTTCCTACGCAAGATGCTTCCCTTGAGATGCCTCCAAAGTGTTGTGTATATCAGAACATTATTCCCTTTTATTGCTGAGTAGGGTTCCACGGTGTGGATGTGCCAGGGTTTGGACACTATGACAGGACACTATAACAGCAAATATGTGGTTGTTTAAATCACATACTTGCCACCTCTATCAGTCCCCAGACTCCACATTCAGTAACTCAAATATTCCTACCTCCCATGGCTGCCGTGTGACATCCTCCCATTTCCCACCCTTGTCAAAGCTCTCCTGTCACGTTAAAAGAGAATCTTTTTCTAAAATCAGAGTACAGACCTCTCTGTAACCTCAGGATAGTTAGTCATTCTCTGTGCACCTCATTCCTGGAGATAATTACTCATTTTCTCTTTGCTTCATTTTCCCCTTCTATATATGGAAGTAGCAAGTGTTTCTATTTCTAACGTTGAAAAGGTTAATGTGGTCACTTGTGTTTACACAGCCTGAGAAGGGTTGTATAAATTATTCAGATTATGCGTGTGTGAGTCACCTCTCTCCCTCAACTAGACCTAAAGCAGTAGGTCATCAAAAATAGCACCATCAGCAGAACGCCACCTTTTCCCAGCCAGGCCCTGTTCCCTGCAGCACTTAGTTCTCAGAATCCTGCCTTTCCAGGGGCCCAGGGCTTAGACTTGGTCCAGGAACAAACCACTTGAAGTTGGCAGACAATTGCTCATTATCAGCTCCTTCAGAAGGAATTAACTGGACCTGCATAGGATTGGACTTGTAACTCAATGACGACATTAATTTAAAAGGTGACTTGATAAAGGCCAGGCAGAGGCCATATAAATTCTCTTTTCAGACTAAAATTTTGCCTGTATCCTGGACTCTGTGCTTACCACATCGTATTTTTATTCATCCAGTACCGAAAAAGAATGCTTATATAGCCATCATCATAGAATTATCAGAATTTTAGACGTGTTGGAATTTCAACCAGACTAACCTCTGGATGTCCCAAGCTGAACTATTGCTATCTGAACACTGTGGTTCCTTAGCCACAGCTTCAGGGCAATTGCATCCCTTCTGCTGGGCTCAGGGTCTCTGTACCCAGCACGATGGACCCCGCTGCCCGGGCTGTAGCGGGAATATGATTTTGACGCTGGGCTCAGGGTCTCTGTACCCAGCACGGTTGACCCCGCTGCCCGGGCTGTAGCGGGAATATGATTTTGACGCTGGGCTCAGGGTCTCTGTACCCAGCACGGTTGACCCCGCTGCCCGGGCTGTAGCGGGAATATGATTTTGAAAGTTTCTCTATGGATCACGATGATCATGCCGGTAGGGGAACTCTGCCTAGGGGGCACTGCAGGAAAGCCCCTTCCTTAAAATATGCAGGGTCAGGAAACTATGCAAAGAGACTGAGATTGCTTTGAGGGGTCTGGAGATGAGCTGGAGTCCTCACAGTTCGAGACGTCGAATGCCCCAGCGGACAGGCACTATGTGGCCCAGCTGGCTCCCAGGCAGAACAAGCGTGAACTTGGCAATTGTTCAGCCTCTGATGGGGGACAGTTGGGCTCTTTGAGGTCATTAGGAGAGTGTATTCAACTGACAAACAGAAAATCCTGCAAACTGGGTGTTCCAAAGGGCTGACGCTATGTCCTGTCCAAGGCTGGTGCGTACCTTGGGGTGTCAAATATGAGATAACATACTCCACCTGAAAGCAGTCTCTGTTACTCATGAAACAACACAGAAGTTCTGAGTAACCAGCTTACTTGTCTGTGGGGACTTAGTACACGGAGACTGACTACCTGTAGAAAATCAGAGCAAGATACCCGCCTTTTGCAGCAATGGCTACAGCAAATTACCATGGGTCTGAATGACACTAGTAGAGGCCTGATTTCTAGGCAAAGAAAAGCAAGGAAAGGGAATGCTGTTATAAAAGAGGAAAAGTTTTGTGGATCTTGAAATAGAAGTAATGCTATTTCAGTCTGTTTAAGGCCCTCCAGTCTGTTTGTTATTTGGTGCCATGTTCCATACACCTGTTTGTTTCTAAAAATCACATGGCAGGTAAATGTAAAGGTGAAGTTTCTCACATAATGACAAATGTGGTAATTTAATCTACTTTTGAAGTTCTCTTACTTTTAAGTAAGTAAAGCTGCCAGACTTTTGCATTTTCTGTGATACTGAAAATCACGTTTCCAACAGGATGCAGCTGTAACAGAGTGGCTTATTTGCAATGAGGCTGAATTGCATGTGATTTTACCACCAGCATTTCCAGTCTTGAACTTCTTAAGTGCCAACCACATATTTCTGAGCAAATAAGTACATGAATAAGGTTGCCTGTTAGCAAGAAAAGAATGCTACCTTGTATTATATTGACTGCATTGCCTTAAAGAGAATAGAACTGCCCAATACTAATATAAATTACTTTATAAACCCAGTGGCAAAAAGAAGTACTTAATGGTTCCAAGTGTCTGCTCATATAGTCTGGACAACTCCAAGTAGACAAGGCGTGTTTGATCAGTTAAGGTCCTCATGTTTTCTAATCATTCTTTATTCACTCTTTAAGGCTTCATTTTTTAAATTCCACAGCTGGGAAAAGTGAGAACAATGATACAGGATCATAGCTGCCTTTTTGAAGTGGATTTCTTCAGCATGCAGGAAACACGATGTTTTGGTTTTCTTAATTTTTATCATTCTTTCAATTATTTTACCAGAACTCTCTTCTTCCATGTCTGGAATATTCCTGATAGGAAGCTGGACATTTAGGATGAAGCAGCAGGACTGTGTTAAGAGCTATTCCCCCCAAGAAGTAATGTCATCTTCAATAATGCTAGGTAATAGTTGTTCTTCAAAAATTTATCTATCTATCTATCTATCTATCTATCTATCTATCTATCTATCTAATCTATTTCTCTATCATCACTGTATCAATTTTCTATCTATCTATCTATCCATCTATCTTAGGAAAACTCCATATATTTAGGGGATTTTTCTTATTAAAATGTGACAGTCTTCCTTCTAGAAGCCAGAGGAATACATGCTGCTCTTTCCATGCCCTGATGCCCCTGGTGCATAAGCAGCACCTAGCAACTAGCTGTGGAAGTTGCTGCTGTGACTTCTCTAGAGTTTCTGGGCAGCAGAAGGTATTTGATCTTAAATTTTGTAACCCAGATGTCTGCTGAGGCTTATAAGGCTCTAGCAGCAATGGCCCACCCTGTAGATAAAGCTATCCCTTTTTAGGGTTTCTACCCCCAAATCCTTTCACACCAAGCACGCCTGAGTTCTGTAGGGTTTATAAAGGTCTGGGTGTTTCAGGGAAGAACCAGCTGCCATCTCCCTAGGATCAGTCTCCTTCCTTTCTCCTCCTGCATCTCCTTTGAATACCCTCCAACCCAGAGTGCCGACCCCTCTTCCCCAGAAGCTCCAAATTTGCCTATTTCTCTCTCTGTCACGCCCTGAACTTCTCAAGGCAGTCTTTATAACACACACAGACACAAAACACAGCTCTTCCTAAGAGAAATTTTAATTAATTCTTCTCCACCCTGTTCTGTTCATATTATTCACCATTGTAGGTGAAGCGTTTATCATGTTAAAATCTGCCATTCTTCAGGGATCTGAAGCTGATGGGAGAAAAGTTTCAATATAAAGGAGGGCCCTGAAGTGCACAGACCGTGTTTGAAAAAGTCAATACCAGAAAGCAAGCGTGCTTTGAATATTTCCAAAAGAAGGTGGACAACCAAAGTCTCTAACTTTCGTAACATTTGAAGATATTCGAGACAGAACAATAACTGAATAATTTAATTGCTGCAAATCATACAAAATCTTTAATATTTTGCATCGCTGTGTGTATAAAACCAGACATTTATTAAACAGCGCATCAAAAATACAGTATGCAGATCATTTGCTGTTTCACCTGACCTGAGGAGCCGGTTCAGTACCTCATGCCCAAAGTGATGCAGTTGTGTCATGTTTCTTGTAAGAATATTTGCATTTGCATATGCCACATATTTTAGGAGTAATTCAAAGTGAAATAATCTCACTTTACTCTTACATGGTTAATTCTTAATAAAGTAGAAATAATGTAGTACTTACATTTGTTATAAAATATAAATAATGTAAAATAATAAAATTTTGAGTACATCTTGAAGCAATTACTTTGTATTTCAAATTATTTTTTTCTCTGCTGTTTATTTTAATCTCAGCAGCATTATAATTTAAGAGCTCTTATTTTCTTTAAAATTGTGTTGTAATTTGTAAAGTGCTTCGTAGTCAGATACTTTTGGGACGTGTTAGCTAAAATCGTTGTGGACACTGGGGTGCAACGCTGAATCAGGCCATCTCGGTGCCCCGGCAGCGCACACTCACAGCCTCACCTTGTTATTCTGCATTTGCCCCACCAGGTCCACTCTCCCTGCGCTGCCGTGCTCTGGACCCCTTTACTTTCAGCATCGAGCTGGTCCCCTCGCCCTCTGGCCTCAGGTTGGGTTCAGGCGATAGGGGCATTGGCGTGAAATCAGAAGGCTGGAGGAGTAGGGGCATTGGCGTGAAATCAGAAGGCTGGAGGAGAAGGGGCTGGGTCTGTCTTCCCCCATATCCCACTTCCCGACTGGGTCATAATGGCTATGCCCCTTACTTATGATCCCAGCTCCCAGCTCCTCCCTATCCTAGGCCACAGCTCTGCTTGAGTTTTGGAATCCCTCCTCTCTCTCCGTTTCCCTAAGGCCTAAGGCACTGAACAACAACCAAAAGAAAATGGAATTAGAAGTTAGACAAGGAAGAAAACATTCACATAAAGCAGAAGCCACAGGAGATGAAAGGAGACATAGCTGGAAAGCCTCTGACAAGAGGGAACTTTAATACGCCACTCTCAGTAGGAGGGAGAACAGGTGAACAAAAATACACAACGAGAAGCGAGATTCAAACAACATCGTCTTTGAGACAGACGTTATGGGTGCACAATTTTATACTGTGATAATTACCCTCACTTTATCTCAGGCACCTCACTATTCACAAAACTTGATCATATATTAGGTCACAAATAAAACATCAATAAATGTCATAAAGAAGAAGTATTTCAAACTACACTATCTAGGCACAATGCAATAAAGTAAAAATTATTAACAAAACAAAACTGTCCTGCCACATGAAAAATGGAAAAACACTCTATTAAACAACTCTTAGGCAAAGGGAAGTACAAATAGAAATTATAGAATTTTAAATAAATTGATGATAATGAAAATATCACATGTCAGAATCCATAGACTATGCTTAAATAAGTGATCAGAGGCACACTGAGTTCCTTCTTGACCTGTGTAAGTGGGGAATGTCTAAGTGTGGTGGTGGCAGAAACCTGACCCAAACTGTTATGGGGGTACTTGCTCTCTCTTATCCAGGTAACAGCTACAGAGCCCCTTATTTGAAGTTCTCCGTAGGTAAGGACACTGGACTTATTCCACATATGTAAGTGGTTAAACTTTCTTTAAGCCATCCACAGATTATCCTCAGCCTTCATGACTGTTTCCTGAGAAACAAAAATAGCTGTTTTCAGGGGTTATTAATGCTGGCTCTGAATTTGGAGCTATTCCAGGAAACTAAAAACGCCTCCATAATTAAAAGTGGGGCCTAATGAAAGTCAGGTGATGCAACAAGTCTGAGTCTTTCTTACAATGGATCCAGAATGACCACAAGTCACAAATCCTGGTCATTCTCCGTCCCGAAATGCACAGACAGAACAGCTACCTTTCTAACTGGCAGACCACTGGTGACCGATCGATGTAGTGATGGCTCTTGGAGTAAAAAGGGTCAGTTGGAAGCCCCTAGAATTGCCCAGTTAGGGTCACCTCTCACCAAAATAGTAAACCAAAAGCAGTGCTCATTATTGGGGGAGCTGCAGAGATTTATGTCACCTTAAAAGATGTGAAAGATGCAGCGTAGTGATTTTTATTGCATTTTCACTGAACTCACCTGTGAGCCTTATGCAAAATGAGATGGGTCTTGCCGAATGACTCTGGATTATCATAAACTTAATGCCCGCAGCTACAATTTTCTGGATGTTGGGTCTTTACTAGAAGAAATATTTCTTTGTAAAGATATGTATAATCCTCTAGTGAGCAAAGGTGAAGATAAACAGATCACTAGTTTTTTTTTGACAGAGTCTCGCTCTGTTGCCCAGGCTGGACGTCCAGACTGGAGTGCAGTGGCCGGATCTCAGCTCACTGACAGCTCTACCTCCCAGGTTCATGCCATTCTCCTGCCTCAGCCTCCCGAGTAGCTGGGACTACAGGCGCCCGCTACTACACCCGGCTATTTATATATATATATATATTTTTTTTTGGTAGAGATGGGGTTTCGCTGTGTTAGCCAGGATGGTTTCCATCTCCTAACCTTGTGATCTGCCCACCTTGGCCTCCCAAAGTGCTGGGATTACAGGCATGAGCCACCGTGCCCGGCCCAGAACCGTTTCACTGGGATGGAGCAGCAGTACACACTCACTGCCTCATACCAGGATTCTGTCAGTTCTGCTCTCTGTTACATTTAAGTCACATTAATCATCTTGATTTCCCATGGAGCATTACGTTTGCCTGTGTGATTACTGGGCATAGAAATCAAGAAACATGAAGTGTCCTAGATGCTTCTGTAAGACAGAGGGATGGAAACAAACCCTGAGGAAGTTCTCAGGCGTTAGTGAAGTTTCTAGGAGCAGAGTGGTTGGAACATGTGGGATATTTCCATTAAAGCGGGAGGGAAGATTGCTGAGAGAGGATGTCAGTGAAAATGGAAGAAGAGGAACCTCTAGGGGCTGTCCCTCGCATGGCACTTAGGAAAAAAAAAAAAAAGTTTTGCACCAACCAAGCAAATGTTCAGCCAGGAGAAAGGCCCCTGAAAAAGGGTAAGAGAGCTTTGTGGCATTTTAACTTACTCTGGCCCCAACAACCCCTTCCCAGCTGCAGTGACCCTCGTGAAGAATGCAGTCTGCACTTCCACACGGTTACCTGATTCAAGGGGAGAAGAGTGGGCCTTTTCCCCAAGGAATGTGACTGTCTGTTTTGATCCGACCGTGCTTTCTCCAGAGGACTGTGGCAAGGGCTTCCTTTTTAAGCCTAATCTGTACCTTGTCAGACTGAAACAGCTACGTGGTTCCAAAAACAATAAAAGCCAAAAGTTGGGCAAACAATAGGCATGCAAAAAGCTGGGTGGGAATAGTTAGGAAATAGGATTTATTGGGGGTGGAATATAGGTTTTGAAAATGATATAGAGGTTTTGAAAATGAATAGAGGTTTTTAATTGATATTAATTTACAGACTGCAGGTATGGGGAACTTAAAAAGCCACACACATACTCAGGGAAGGACACATGCTCGGAAAGGAATGGAGAAGACCATAAACTTTCACCTTTGGCTGGTCGTTGGGTAACCACAAACAGGAAGCGAAGGCTAAGGCAGAGTTGTAAATGGCCTGGCTGAGTGGAGTGTCGTAACACAGAGCCAACCTGAAAATAACTGGGAACACTTCCATTCCTTTCCTTTTCTTCCTTCTCTATTTTATTTCTCCTTTTTCATACTGTAATATTAAAAATATCAAATTTCCAACAAATTCATTCAAAAATCACTTGACAATGGATATTTTAAAATTCAAAAATATTCAACTTCAATAAGAAATATTATGAAGTATGCAAAGAAGCCAGAAATTATGATGTCTTTACAGGGAAAAACTGTAAATTAACAGAAACTCTCCCTGAGGAAGCAAAGACATTGGATTTGCTAGATAAAAACTCTGTCTACCATCTTAAATATGCTCAATGATCTAAAGAACACCATGGACAAAGAACAAAAGGCACAAGAAGAATCATATCTCAATATGTAAAAAATTACAAGTAGAGAATGAAATTATGAAAATGAACCAAATATAAATTCTGGAATTGAAAAGTATTACTAAAATGAAAAATGTATTAGGGGGTCCAACAGCAGATTTTAGCTGACAGAAAAAAGAGTCAATAGGTCAAATGAAACAATCTAGTCTGAGAAGTAGAAAAGAGAAAGAAATGGAGAAAAATGAAGAGGGCCTAAGACACTCAAGCAACACCATCAAGTGCATCAACCAAGGCATAATGGAAGCCCCAGAGGCAAGGAGAGACAGAAAGGGACAGAGAGAATGTTTGATGAGATAATAGTTAAAGCTTCCCAGTTTGACAAAATATATGAACCTCTACATTCAAGAAGCTCAATGAACTTCTTTTCAGGTAGAATAAACTCAAAGAGATGCACAAGAAGACACCTCATAGTCAAAGTCAAAAGCCAAAATCAAATCTTGAAAGCAGCAAGATAATAGACTCAGCACATACAAAGGACTGTCAGTTATACAAACAGCAGAAACCATGGGACCAGAGGCAGTGGGATGACACATTTAAAATGCTGAATGCTTTTCATATTCAGCAAAAATATTCTTCAAGACTGAAGGATAGATTAAGGAATTTGCAGATAAACAAAGGCTGAGGATGTTCATTCCTGACAGGCTTGCCCTATAAGAAATGCTAAAGGGAACCCTTCAGATTCAGACAGGAGGCAATAACTTGCCCTAGGAAGAAATAAAATACAAATGTAAAGGTAACTACAGAGGTAAATACTAAAATCAGTATTACCATATTTTTGGTTTACAACTTCTTTTTTTCCGTGATGAGTTGAAAGACAAAGGCATGAAACAATAATTATAAATCTACGTTAATGGGCACACAAAGTATAAAGATGTGATTTGTGATGATGACAATCTAAAAAGGGAGAAATGGAGCTGCATAAAAGGGTTTTGTATAGTACGGAGTCTGTAAATTGATATTAATTCAAACTACATTGTTAGTAATTTAAGATCTTAATTGTAATATCCAAGGTAACAACTAAGAAAGTAACTATTAATAAAAATGTACTAAAAAGGAAATGAATAAGGAATAAAAATCATACACTATGAAAATCAATCAAATACAAAGAAGCTAGCATGGAAGAATTAAAGAATAAAAAAGATATGAGACATACAGAAAACCAAAGCAAAATGGCAAAAAGTAAAGTGAGTGACAAACTATTGAATCTTGTTCTGCCCACCATGGAGAAAAAGGCACAGTGCTGAGTGGTTCTCTTTCAATTTTTTTTTTGTGTGTGTGTGTGATTTTTTTTTTTTTTAATTATTATACTTTAAGTTCTAGGGTACATGTGCACAACGTGCAGGTTTGTTACATATGTATAC
>NC_045438.1:167562667-167586589 GCF_002776525.5 Piliocolobus tephrosceles | reverse complement strand
TTCCCTTTGAAAACTGGCACAAGACAGGGATGCCCTCTCTCACCACTCCTATTCAACATAGTGTTGGAAGTTCTGGCTAGGGCAATCAGGCAAGAGAAAGAAATCAAGGGTATTCAGTTAGGAAAAGAAGAAGTCAAACTGTCCCTGTTTGCAGATGACATGATTGTATATTTAGAAAACCCCATCATCTCAGCCCAAAGTCTCCTTAAGCTGATAAGCAACTTCAGCAAAGCCTCAGGATACAAAAATCAATGTGCAAAAATCTGTTTCAATTTTGTAGGCAACACATGCCACATTTGAGCATGCTGCTCTGTAAACCTACTGAGTCAGCTCAGCATAAGAAAAGACTGTAAGGACTCTAAGCTCTTCTTCAAGTTGTTCTAATCTCTGAGCAAATAAACCAGCAAGCACAATGGCACTGGGAGTGTCTGTGGAAGGTGAGGCTGTGCTGCCAAGGACAGGCAAGTCTCAATAGGAAACCAGCAGAGCAGATGCCTGAGGTTTTAGAGGAGGGCTATGCCCTTTTGTGGTTACAATTATTTTCTACTTGGAGGGCAGCTCCTGGCTTGCTACTTGTCCCTTGCAGAGATGGAATGTCTAACCGTGGGATACCGAGTGACAACATGGTAGATGCCCGTTGTGAACTGGGTGTTATACAATTAATTGAATTATAAAGTTGTGCCACATTGCATTCCATAATTAAAGGAAACGGTATGTGTGGGATGGAGCTAAGCAGGTGCCAGAGGGCACAGGTAAGTGGCATGCATGCACAGGGATTCAGACATCATGGTACCTTTTCCTATTGCATCATAACTTCTACTTCAAGCTGAATCTGTGGCCTCATTGGGAGTTTCCTGTATGAAATGAACAGAATAGGGAAAAATGTGGGCCTGCTTAATGGACGTATCTTGTGAAAAAGTAAGGACCTTGGTATGAAATGGGGTCTTGAATGAAACAGACACACCATCTAAATAGTGTGTATTTACATATGGGTAGGCAGGGTTAAGGGAAATAAGAAATAGTTAGCACCCCAGGGCTAACAACACTGAGAAATCGATAACATGCTAGGCCTGAAAGAGCAAGAAAAGGTGATGGGTGTGGGAACCTGAGGAGGCTTGCATTAGACAGAGAAGGCTACCTGCCTCCAAAAGATCTGTGGATTTGGGAAAAGTATACCATGATGGCCAAGTTGTAATTTTGGAGAAAGAAAGTTCAAAGGATGAATACATTGACCTCTCTCACCCCTCAAGTTCAAGTTTTCTCCTGATGCCTCTGAAAGGGATTCAAGGGATTTGGAACTGACCGAAGAATAAGACTTGACCATAAGAGGCAAGCTTCACTGGGCAGCGCTGGGATAGGGTCACATGAAAGATCCCTCACAGCAAGAGACTAGCCAGTGGCTTATGGGAGGGACACCATACAGAAGGGGAGGAGAGCAAGGGAACTCCTAGGGATGGGGGTATTAGAGAAGGGGCTTACGTGTCCAGGTGATGCCACTCAGAAGCACGATAGTGGGGGCTCAAGTCGGAGAGCTCTGAAGGGCCGTAGTGGTTTGGGAAACTTGTAACCATGAGGCTCTATCTTATAATGGCCAAAAGATGCAGGATGAGGTGTCTTGGGGTATACAGAGCACTTGGGCTCCAACTAGCCCCACATCTGCTCAGCTGGGCTATTTTTAAAATAATTGGATATGCAACAACTTGAATTTGACACCTGTGGGCTTTTGAGGTAATGGATCTCAGCCTGCAGTGAAGAAATAAACAACCCAGGAGTCTATTTGCAGAGGCCATCATCGACTCATTTCAATAGCTGCCACCAGCTGGCCAAATCCATCTGGCAGCCAGAGAGCAAGGGCGTCTGTCTCATGCACTTGATAAAGGTCTGGCTGCTGGAACACAGAGTAAGGTGGGCGTGGACCTGGACAGGCAAAGGGAAATGCACAGCAGAGGTCTTCCTGGTGTGACACCAGCAAGAACTAGTGCCAACAGCTACTGTATCCTGACTCTACCCATCAACTCAGAAATAAACTGTGAATTTGGTAGAGTGGGACAAATTTGGGGTGATACATCTGGTTTTCCACTGACTTGAGTTTCAAATTTATGCTGATTCATGTGTAGTGGATAAAGGCTGGTCAAGAACTGGAAAAGAACAGGACTGTAAGAGCAGGGCAAGTAGATCTGGGAGAAGGTGTGGGGCACACTTCTCAGACATCAGTGTTCTCACTGGCTTCTGTCTGTGGCTTCCTCACTTTAGCGTGAAGTTTCCCCCCAACCACTGTAGCGGGGGAGGAGAATGGTGGAAAGTTTCATGCTAGAATTCAATGCACACATCACTCCCACTCACAACTTCTTGGCCTGAACTGGTTACACATTCCTGCCTGTGGGTGAGAAAGTATAATCAGAGACACTGGATACTGGTGACTCCAAGCAGCCTCTAGTGCATGCTCATATATACCATTTTATTCAGTACCATGGTGATAATTTCTCAAAATAGTTAAGTAGTATTTAAGAATATAAGTTTTATAAAGCTGAAGGCATCACACTACCTGACTTCAAACTAAACTACAAGGCTACAGTAACCAAAACAGCATGGTACTGGTACAAGAATAGACACATAGATCAGTGGAACAGAAAAGAGATTTCAGAAATAAGACTGAACATATATAACCATCTGATATTTAACAAACCTGACAAAAACAAGCAATGGGGAAAGGGTTCCCTATTTAATAAATGGTGCTGGGAAGACTGGCTAGTCATATGCAGAAAATTGAAACTGGACCACTTTCTTACACCTTATACAAAAATTAATTAATGTCAAAAGCAATTGCAACAAAAGCAAAAATTGACAAATGGGATCTAATTAAACTAAAGATCCTTTGTGCAGCAAAAGAAACTCATAACCTACAGAATGAAAGAACGTTTTTTCAATCTATCCAACAAAGGTCTAATATCCAGAATCTACAAGGAGCTTAAACAAATTTACAAGAAAAACACAAACAATCCCATTAAAAAGTGGGGGAAAAGACAAGAACAGGCACTTCTCAAAAGAAGACATTTATGCAGCCAAAAAACACATTAAAAAAAACCTCAACATCACTGATTATTATAAAAATGCAAGTCAAAACCACAACAAGATACTATCTTATACCAGTCAGAATGGTGAGTATTAAAAAGTCCAGAAACAACAGATGCTGGCAAAGCTGTGGAGAAATAGTAACACTTTTACATTGTTGGTGGGAGTGTAAATTAGTTCAGCCATTGTGGAAGGCCTAGAATCAGAAATACCATTTGGCCCAGCAATCCCATTACTGGGTATATACCCAAAGGAATATAAATCATTCTATTATGAAGATACATGCACACGCATATTCACTGCAGCACTATTCACAATAGCAAAGACATGGAATCAACCCAAATGCCCATCAGTGATAGACTGGGTAAAGAAAATGTGGTACATACACATCATGGAATACTACGCAGCCATAAAAAGGAAGGAGATCATGTCCTTTGCAGGGACATGGATGGAGCTAGAAGTCTTTATCCTCAGCAAACCAACACAGGAACAGAAAACCAAACACTGCACGCTCTCACTTACAAGTGGGAGCTGAACAATGAGAACACATGGACACAGAGAGGGGGCAACACACATTAGGGTCTGCTGGGGGCAAAGTGTGGGGAGGGAGAGCATCAGGAAAAATAGCTAATGAATGCTAGGCTTAATACCTAGGTGATGGGTTGATAGGTGCAGCAAACCACGCTGACATACATTTACCTACGTAACAATCTTGCACATCCTGCACGTGTAACCTGGGACTTAAAATTAAATTTAAAATAAATAAATAAATAAATAAATAAATAAATAAGAAACTAGGAAAAAAGATACACTATAAGTTCTAGAACCACATTATCTGGGTTCAACACAAGTTTCTGCTCCTTTCTAGTTGGACGCCTTGAATAAGTTCCCTAACACCTTTGAGCTTCAGTTACCTCATTTGTAAAATGAGGATAATAAGAAGACTGACCTCATAAGGTTTGCTGTGAAAATTAAATTACTTAGTATATTCAAAGTAATTAGCACGATGCTTACCATGCAGTACATTTCCAGTAATTTTTAATGTTATTTCTTGAACTGATTTCATGAATGGAGACCTGTTGGCTGATAGACGGAAGAGTTGGAATCGAATTCGAAAATATATTATCATTTGAATATGAACTCTTCTCTTTTCACACATTTACATGAAAACTTTCCTAAGTAACATCAGTCCAATATATCTAATCATGAGGGTTTTATGTCTTTTTTAGCCTGTGTTTTAGTTTGATGCTTTCAACCCAATTATTTATGCTCTAGCCCTGGAAACAATTTTTTTAAACATTTAGAATTTGTCAAAACTGTATAGGGATAGGATCTCAACAGCTCTTAACAGTTTAATAGATCTAAACTCAGAAAACTTGGAATTCCAATTGGTCTTTTAGCCTGCTGATATAGTTTTGGCTGTGTTCCCACCCAAATCTCATCTTAAATTGTAGTTCTCATAATCTCCACGTTACGGGAGGGAACCGGTAGGAGGTAATTGAATCATGGGGGCGGTTACCCCCACGCTGTTCTTGTGATAGTGAGTGATAGTGATTCTCACAAGATCTGATGTTTTTTTAAGGCTTTTCCCATTTTGCTTGGCAATTCTTCTTCCTGACACCATGTGAAGAAGGACATGCTTGCGTCCCCTTCTGCCATGATTGTAAGATACTTGAGGCCTCCCCAGCCCTCTCAAACTGTGAGTCAATTAAACATCATTCTTTATAAATTACTCCGTCTTGGGCATTTCTTCACAGAGGCACGAGAACAGACTAATACACCTCCCTCCCTTCCTTCTTTCCTTCCTTCCTTCCTTCCTTCCTTCCTTCCTTCCTTCCTTCCTTCCTTCCTTCCTTCCTTCTTTCCTTTCTTCCTTCCTTCTTCCTGCCTTCCTCCCTTCCTTCCTTTCATTTTCCATCTTTCTTATCACACAGGGAACCCTGCAAGTGAGGCCTTATGCAAGGTGACAGCCACTATGACACACCTGTTCCGGGTGTTTGTCAGCAGTGAGAAGGAATGATTCTGGACGGACTTGAGAGGCTTATGTTCTCATAGGACTCCACAAAGATTGGTCTCCATAGTTCTCATTTTAAAAAAATGAATTAATTTAAAGTTCACTGACTTGTCTTCATGATAATATGTTAATGGGGATTTACTTGGAATTCATTCTAGATTTCCTACCTCCCCCATTCCTTCGAAGATTTTATTACTGAAAGACATTTGTGCCCTGGGTGTCTGAGTAAAACCCTTATCAAAGGGGCTAAGCTTTATTCCTGACCACACTGTAGAGCAGAAAAAATCTCCATTTATTAATCACCTCAAGATCTTTAGGTATAAGGTTTCATTTGAAGAATTTTGCAGGGATATCATATGCATGATGAATGTTCCACTGGCTATTCTGGCCTAATTTTAGGGTTTTACAGTTGCTTTTGGTTATGCATGTTACTAAATTTACAAAATCTTTCATCTGTTGCAAAATCCCAGGATGATTCTCACACAGAGGAAATTTTCTGACAAGTAAACATTTGAATGTGAGCCACTGGTAAGGCAATACTTCAAAAGAAAATCATTGGTCGTAGCTGACTTTTTTTTGCGGGGGGCAAGCTCAAACTGACAAAATCTCCTTGTAGCTTGTATGCTGGTCTGGGTCATGTAGCCCGGGTGATGGAGGGCCTCCACTACCCCCCACATCTGTATTTACTGTCATTTCACCACCACTAGGTCAAATTATAAGGAAAAATAAAACTTACATTAAGTAATGTGTAAATACAAATAAAATCCATATAAAGATATGGACAGTGGGGATAAAAAGGTAAAAATGGCACAATGTAGGGAACTTCCCATTCATTGCACCAAATAAGACCCATAACAGCATTTAGAAAATTTACTAAATAGGAAAAGCAATTCCAAATTTCATGGGAATATTCAGGAGGAATAGTGGGAAGGCCAAACGAAAGCACTGTAGAAAAGAGGAGAGAGAGACACACACCAGAGTTACCAAGATGAGTAGAATCTATGCTTAGCATTCCAGGAGCCCGGGGCCACTGCTCAGCGGCCACTAGACACACGCAGACGGGCCACGGACACTAAGCTCTGAGATTTGACTGACTAGGTTTAGACCTGGTCTCAGTGATTATTTTAGTGGTTTATATGTCTTAAAATAACAGTCTTTTAACTTTCCTGTTCAAACGTCAAGCTTGACTACTGCAGCTTCATTTCAAGGATCCCTTGTAGTTGGGCGAATCAAAAATGTTTTTAAAAAGTCCTTCCCTTTTGAGCTGATTTTTGTGAATATTGTCACATATTCTTGGGACTTTGGTTTCACCCCAGTTTTCTAATGACAGGCACGTTGTAGGATTCTGCCCGTACCCCAGTGTGGACTGACCTCGACGACCTGAGCAATGACTCGTCTAGGCTCTTCAACTATTAAACTAGCTTGTAAATCCTCTCTGTGCCTAATGTCTCCACCAGCTCCTTGTCCGTGCCTTCTTAAGTCGTTGTTAAAACTGTAAAGACATGAATTCCTGTTTTCTATGACCCGAAAGAATTTCACAACACTAGCTATAGTTGCTAGCTGTAACTTCCCACGCTGGCAAAGAGGTCGACAGTAACCATTTTATAAAAGGGGAAGTAATGCTTTGCAAAATGGTTACTGTTTACTTCTTTGTCAGCGAACAATATTATTAGGATATGTCTTCAGGTAAAAACCTGCACTCCAAGCCCAGCCAGTTCATATTTGGTCAATCAATATTGCTGGAGCAAGCTTTTAACATGGAGACACAACCCACTGAAACACATGCATGGACTCTGTTTAGGGAAGTTTTGTGAACTCCACCTGGACTCCCCCAGTTGCTAATAATATTGCTAGCTCATAGCGCCTCACCCAATACTCTCTCTCCCCTTGCTTGGCCCTCCTTTGGTTCTCCCCCCCCTGCCTTTACACACTGGCTGCTTATTTGTGTGCTGGGAAGACAAAGTCAAAAAGGACAGACACAGTCCCCACTTTGAAAAAGTGATGGGACGAGAAAGGGAGCATTGCCATACTGAGAAATTCAAGCTGTGGTGGGGCCCACACCAGGTGGGGAAAAGCTCAGGAGAGCTTCCTGGAAGAGGTGACATTGGGAGTAGCAGTTGGAAGGATGCATTAGTTCTATGAATAAAGCCAAGAAAGGGCATTTCTGGACAAGAGAATGGCATGGAAGTGCGAAGCGCTAAGAGGAAGGAAAGGACAAAAGATTACAAATTTCTGCATGAGCTATTCTGCCTACGGCAGCTCCACTGGGTGGGCGTTCACCTACCGCTGCTTGGGATTTGGGGTTTGGTGTTTGCGTGGTGACACGTGCCGGAGATAAAAGGGGTTTCTGGGGTCTTTTGCTCTTAGTCCCAGGTGAACTGCCTTGTATCAGTCCTGTCCTCTCCATAAGCACTCCTTGGGCCGAAACAACCTTGGCTTCCTGTCTCAGGAGCCTTTTCTCCTGGTGCAAAAGCCCCCATGCTACCTGGTTACAGCACCAGGATTAGATTGGCTGGTTTTACTGCTGCAGTGCTTAAGTAAATCCGAATGTAGGAAAATCACTATTTTAAAGCAATGTAGTTTGATCAGTAAGTTAGAATGACACTGATCTTTTCCTGAGATAAACTTAGAATCTGATCTGTAAGATTCTATTCATTTTATGCATCTTCTTAAGGGTCAGTATTCACTCCTTCAACAGCTCATGACCATTATAAAGAAAAATAACTTTCTTTTAAATGCTTTAACACAGTTTCCCGAACTTGCAACGTAAGAATCACTTGGGATGCTTGTTACTTAGACCGATGACTAGGGCTTTCCCCTGGGAGTTCTGATTTAATAGGTCTGGGGGTGGGCCCTGGGAACTTTTATTTATTTTTTAATATGTGTGCTAGACAGTTCTTATTGTCAGGCTAGAATGGGAAACACAGTGCACTTAGCCCCATGTTATACTGGATATTAGGCAATAAACAAAGACGTCTACTTACACCAGGCAAAGTATGCATGATGGCATTGATGATGTACATTTCGCAGGTCAGGAAACTAAAGCTCAAAGACAAGTGACTCACATAAGAGCACACTGTTGGTCATGAAATGACCTGTCACCAAATCCGAAGCCTCTGGGTTCTGTTACATTACAGTCCAAATGATGGACATGAAAATTGTAAGATCTGATTGAGGTTTATGTTAGGACTTGGAAAATTAACTTTTTTTAATTGGACTTTATTTTAGGTTGTACTAGTTCAGATATACACGGTTTTTAATGTAGTGATTATATGGGCAAAAAGTTGTTCAGAGCGAATCAAGCTAAATTTAGTTTGTTGTCATTTGAATTTATTAATTCAGAGATAGGTAACTCAGTTAATATAGTTTTCTTTCCAAAGAAGGCTATTATATATTGTTTAAAAAGTTCAGAGACCTACGCTACGTAAATGTGTTTGTCTCTTTTCAAAATAAAGCAAACCAAAAGTAAATAAGTAAAACAAATCAACACACAAAAGTATATACTAGAGAATTATTTGTGTCATTCAAATCAGTTTCTGTCCCTAGTTATTTTCTACAAACCCATTCTTTCTGATATTTGCTAATTAATACCAAAAATATTTAACTTACCTTAATTCATGATTTCTTCAGAACAAAATTGAAATTTGCCTTTGAATTATTTATCAGAAAACAATTTGTTTAGCATATTGGTAGCAAAAAAAGCTTCAAAAAAGATGTATATATATATATATATGTATATATATATGTATATATACATATATATATATATATATTTTTTTTTTCAGTTTCTTCGGTAGAAACAGAAACATCATTGGCCAGTTTCATGGAAGTCAATACACTGAGACAATGGGGACTGCAGCAGAGAAAGAGTTTAATAATCCTAGGACAGCTGAACAAGGAGATGGGAGGAAAACTCACATCCACTTCTCCAAGGAATTTGGGGCCAGGGATTTTAAGGAGTTTGGAATGGATCAAGGTGTGGGGAACTGTTGACTGGTCAAAGAGAACAGGGTGAAGTCATAGGATGAGGAGATGAAGAAACGGCATTCTCATGCCGATTTGCTTCCTCATGGGGGTTTTCACTCTGGTTGGCATCAGCAATTCCCACGGGAATTCAGGGTCTGAAGAACATCTTAAGAAAGTCTTAAACAAAAGCCTCATGATTTCAATGTCAGGCATGATTCTATGTAGGAACAATGCGGATGTAAATGATCAGCATTGAGTGACCTTTAGCTGCAACGAAGCAGACCAAAGTGTAGCCTGATGATGCTTAATTACAATTATATTTCTGTCCAGAACCCAGTATGTCATTCTTGTTAACCCTGTGAGAACAATTTCACAAATAGTTGATTACAAATTGCTTTAGTGAAGACCCTGCAGGGCCTCTGCTTAGCAGCTGATGCTACATACTTAAATATATTAAAATGACTTTTACAGTAAAGAAAGTAATTATTGAACATATTACATTACACTTTATGGTGTGTTCACTGTGACTTATATTTATGCCTCTCCGATTAATTCAATGTAGAATAGTTTTACTAAGTTATTCAGTAAAAGAGATTGCCTCCTAAATATGCACTACATTTGAGTCATGTGCGAAGCAGCTTTGGCTTCTTTAGATTAATTAGGGAAAGATGTGATTATAATAGTCACAGTTGTAGCTGCATTTATGCATGTACATATATGCATTTACTGAGTTTTTAATCCAATAAACAGTTATTTCCTAGATTCTTTGCTAGGCCCCTGGGAGACAGAGAGAATCCAGCAGAGCCAGACAAACCCCACCATCGCTCCGCATGGGAAACGTCTGTGATGCATATGCCCAGGATGCTCTCAGATCAGAGAGAAAAGTCACTCAGTCAGCTCAGAAGAGTTCAAGAAGGCTTTCAGGGGAAATTATGTTTTGACAAGTAAATCAAATGTTTACTAAAAATAGAAACTTCAAAAATGATTATTCATGATGTTTTCATAATTCTCCAGTTTGAAGACATAGTACTGGATTGGTGGCACAGTATTCATTTGGATGTGAGGCACTGGTCTGGTTGAAAAGTCAGTTAACTTTTATTATGTTACGTATTTTTTGTCCTTCTTAGAATTATTCAGATGTTTAATAGGCTTTTTTAAATAGCTGTTTTAACTTTACAACAAAGTTTAGTGAAAGTGGGGAGAGTTCCCATAAAAAAAATAGGAAAATATCTCAACAGTAACTTCACCAAAGAAGATATACAAAAGGCAAGTAAGTATATGAAAAGGTGATCTACTTCATACGTCATTAGGGAATTTAAATTTAAAACAACAAGAGATACACCTACACAGCTGTTAGAAAGTCCAAAACACTGACAATATCAAATGTTGGCAAGGACGTGGAGCGAGAGGAACTCTCACTTATGGCCCATGGGAATGCAAAATGGTACAATCACTCTGGAGAACAGTTTGGTGGTTTCCAGCAAAACTGAAAGCACCTTGGTCATATGCTCCAGCAATCATGAGCCTTGTCATTTACCCAAAGGAGCCGAAAACTTATGTCCATGCAAAAACCCACATGTTTATAGCTGCTCTTTCTTCATAATTTTCAAAACTTGGAAGCAGTCAATATATCCTCCAGCAGGTGGAAAGATTAATAAACTGTGGCACAACCAGACAATGGAATATTATTCAGCACTAAAATCAAAATTAACTATCATGTCATGAAAAGATACGGAGGGATCAGCACATCGCTAAGTGAAAGAATCCGATCTGAAAATGCTCCAAACTGTACGATTTCAACTATGTGACATTCTGGAAAAGGCAAAACTATGGGGAGAGTAAAAAGATGGGTAGTTTGCTCAGGGCTGGGGAGGGAGTAGAAAGGAGGAGTGAATAGGATCCCAGGAGATGTTCAGGGCAGTGAAACTGTTCCGAATGATCGCATTAATATAATCGTGGACATCTTCATTACATATTTGTCCAAATCCATAGAATGTACAACACCAAGAGTGACATCCAATGTACTTTGGGTAACAATGACGTGTCGATGTTGGCTTATGGATTGCAACAAATGCAGCACTCTGGAAGATGTTTTATTGACATGCCATGTTGCCCAGGCAGGTAGGTCGAGTCTACGGGAGAAGGTAAGTGGTTGCCGTGGGAAGATTCTAGTATGCCCAACTCATGGGCCAACTCCCCAACCCATATGACATGTTTCACTGGCATTTCTTTTGAAATTTATTAGTTACTACATAACTCAAATTTTTATTTTTCCTTGTTGTAAGCCTCTGTTTGTTCTTATGGTGGCATATTGGTTTTATGATACTTTGGAAGTCCCAGGGTTGCTTAAGAATCACTGTCCTTGATTGTAGGTATTGGCAAAAGCACAATTATGTATTCTAATTAGTTACTCCTGATAGTTACTCATACTAATGGGAGTTTCTCATTTATCTCAAAATTTCCAAAGTCAAAGTCCTGAGTTTTAGTGTCTACCACCCCAGTGTTTACATGTAGAGGAGAACTTGGTGATTTTGGACTATTTTCTGTGTCAATTTATTTCAGCTCTATAAGAAATGTATTTTGGATCATTGATAAGAACTAAAATCTAGTCCAACGGTTCTGCTAGTAATCAGTTTGACTTAAAAACAAACTGACAAAAAGAATAGGCAAACTCTGGTCTAATTTCTCTGAGCACCATACGGTGGTATGTGCTCTCTTCTTCTTTTAACTTAAGAGATATAGCCCCAAGCAGTTGCGAATGCTCCCTAGTTTGGTTGCTTTGCAGGACACCTAGGTGCAGTGTCCCATGTGGTGGTGTCAGAGGCGTTTGAAGCAGAGGGATTCCATCTTGAGTAGTGGCTGTGTAAAATGAGGCTGAGACACACTGGGTTGCATTCTTAGGAGGTCAGGCATTCTTAGTCACAGGATGAGATAGGAGGTCGGCACAAGATACAGGTCACAAAGACCTTGCTGATAAAACAAGTTGCAGTACAGAAGCTGGCCAAGACCCACCAAAACCAAGATGGTGCCCATGTCCTCACTACTCATTTCATGTTAATTATAACGCGTTCGCATGCTGTTAGTAACAGACACTCCCAGCAGCACCACGACAGTTTGCAAATGCCATGGCAACGTCAGGTAGTTACCCTACACGGTCTAAAACAAGGAAGAGTTCTCGTTTCTGGGAATTGCCCCTCCCTTTCCTGGAAAACTCATGAATCATCCACGCCTTGTTTAGCGTATAATCCAGAAGTGACATCCGTATAAGCAGCTGAGCAGACGGACCCACTGCTCTGCCTATGGGGTAGCCGTCCTTTAACACTTCATTCTCTTAAGAAACTTGCTTTCACTTGACGGATTCGCCTCAAATTCTTTCTTGCGTGAGATCCAAGAATCCTCTCTTGGGATCTGAACTGGGATCCCTTTCCCGTCGCGGTGCGATGCTTGGCTGGGGTGGCACCTTTACCAGTGGAGTTAAGCGAAGGGTCCGCCTCCTGGGTGTCCTGCTTACGGCTTCACACGCAAGCGTGGGGTTTTACATTCGTGAACACATGTTGAGTCATAGCGTGAGCCCCTCCACTAAATTTTTCTCGCTGCCACTGACCTCTAAGCCCTTTGTAAGCAAATTCCCATCCTCAGCCCTTTGGCTGTTTAGTCTGTGCAGGGCTAGGCCTGGCTTTCTCGCTCCCTTGATTGGCAAGCCCCCTGCTAGAAACAACAAATGGACAGAGTTGCTCTCACCAGAAGCTCCCCGCCCTCCAGCCTCCCCATCTGAAGACTCTTTCAGCTTTATTTGGACTGGAACTTGATGAGAGGTTCACTAGGCAGGAAACACGCCCCTCCTCCCAAAAATGCCACTGACAGGGGGACAGTTTCTCACAGACTTGGCGGCAAGTTGCAGGGACCTGAGCTACTCCACGGCTGGGGAATTTTAACTCTTGTCAAAAAAGGAAATAGCCTTAAACCATTTGTTTTCACTGAAGATGCAGCTAATTGTTTGATTAAAAACTATGGTTCTAATGGGACATTAAATCAGTGAGTCAGATGAGCAGAAACTACATGATTCCAGCATGCAAACTCCAGAATAAGCAAATCCACAAGGTCAGGGAGCATGTGAGTGGGTGGTTGCTGACAGCTTAGGGGAAGGTGAAATGGCAGCAAGTGTTCTTGGGCATGGGGTTGATTTGGAGGGTGATAAAAAAGTTCTGAAATTAGGCCGGGTGCGGTGGCTCACGCCTGCAATCCCAGCACTTTGGGAGGCCGAGACGGGCAGATCACGAGGTCAGGAGATCGAGACCATCCTGGCTAACGTGGTGAAACCCCGTCTGTACTAAAAATACGAAATGATTAGCTGGGCATGGTGACGGGCACCTGTAGTCCCAGCTACTCAGGAGGCTGAGGCAGGAGAACGGCAGGAACCTGGGAGGTGGAGCTTGCAGTGAGCTGAGATCCGACCACTGCACTCCAGCCTGGGCAACAGTGCGAGACTCCGTCTCAAAAAAAAAAAGTTCTGAAATTAGATTGTGGTGATGGTTGCACAGCTTCGTGAATATACTAAAAACCTCTGAAATCATACATTTTATAAAGGTGAATTTTATGATATGGGATTTATATCTCAATTTTATAAAAACCTGTATGAAGGGAGTGAAAAATCGTTTTAAAAGTGCCCACAAGCCACAGACTGGGAGAAAATATCCGCAAAAGACATAATGTGCTAAAGAGCTTGTATCCAAAATACACAAATAACTCTTAAAACTCAATAAAAAGAAGCAAAACAACCCAAAGAGATCTGAAAAAACATCACACACACATACATATACACACACACCTATATATATGTGTATATGTATAGATGGCATATATATACATATATATAGATACTTATATATACACAGATGGCAAGTATGCATATGAAAAGATGGTCAGCATCATATGGCATTAGGGAATTGCAAATTAAAATGACAATGAGATAGTATGAACTCTCATTGCTGGTGGGAATTTATAGTCAGTAAATGGTCTTACCTTATGTGACAGATTGGTCTGCTTGAGCTGCCATAAAACTGTACCACAGGTTAAGTGGCTTAAACAACAGAAACAGGTTCTTACAAGTTCTGGAGGCTGGAGTCCAAGATGAGGGTGTCAGCAGGGCTGGTTCCCGGTGAGGCCTCTGTCCTCAGCTTGCAGACAATGCCTTCTTGCTGTGTCCTCATGTGGCCTTTCCTCTGTGTGTGCCTGGGTGGGTGGGGGTCTGGGAGTGGGGGATAGCTGGTGTTTCTTCTTATCTGTATGGACACCAATCCTATGGGCCTAGGGCCTCACTCTAATGACCTCATTTAACCTTACTTTCTTAAAGGCCCTATCTCCAAATACAGTCACATTTAGGGGTTATGACTTCATCAGACAAATTGGGCAGGGAGCGGGGACCCTATTCAGTTCATAACATACGATTTGGCAATCACACTCCTTGGGATTTCAAATGAGTTGAGAACTTACACCCACACAAAAACCTGCACATAGGGCAGGTTTATCCATAATTGCCAACACTTGGAAGAACCCAACATATCCTTCAACAGGTGAATGGAGTGGTGAGGATGCAATTTTATGAACACGGTGGTTTAAATATTTGTGTTCTTAGACAAACGTCTAATTAAATGACATGATATATGACATTAGCTCTCTTCACTTAGCATTTTGCCAATTAAGAAAAAAGACAAGAAGATTTAAATTTCTAATGCCAAGTGTATACCAATTAAATATAATATGAGACAAAGAGAAACTCACGTGATTTTTTTAAGGTGGAGCACCAACTTCTAGCTCTGGCTCCACTCCCTCGAGCTTCAGGTGTATGCACCTTCTTGTCTGCACGGAGAGGTATTTCCAGCGAAAATGGCAAAGTCTCATGTGACAGCTCTGTGCCTGGCTCGGCCTGCAGTTCCTTTGGGAAAGTACCTGTGGTTGTGTGATAGCAGCACAGGATATCTTGATAAATCTTTATTTCTGAAACTCTCTATTTTAACCTACCTCTACCCTGATTCTGGCCTAGTCTCCAAATTTTACTTTATTTGTCTTGTATTTCTAGAGGGATGAGGCCACAAAATGAAAATACAGAAAATCTCATGAGCTCTGAGTACACCTAGAGGCTGAATAACCGTCACCCTGCGTTCGGATGCATTATTATTTTCTGCCTGGCTAAAGATGCTACTATAATGAATAAAATACACACAACTTTAATACTGCTGTCATTTTCTTCATCATCAGTTCGTAAAAGGACACCAGCATGTGGAGCCCACACATAATTTCTTGAGGTAAAAAGGTTTAGAAAGTTCTAGAATGGGGTATTTCATATATAACACAGCATTACACACATCAAGAACACTTTAGGTGATGGAAATCAATTATATTCACTTCAGTAACAAGTTACGGAAAATCCTGGCCAGAAATGGATTCAGTGAGAGAGAGAGAGAGAGGAAAATCAGCATTTATAGGCAGAAGGAGCTGAGATGGACAGTCCTGACTTTAAATGAAGTGTAATCCAGCACCTCAGAAGCTGTCATTTTGGCTGCTCTGTCTCCTCAACTGACTTCCCTCTTAGGTCCACTCATGGCTGTCTCAAGTCTCAAAGTCTTGCCCCAATGTGGGGGAAATGAGAAGAATCTTCACAGAAGCTCCTGTACAAGTCCTGTCTCTCACCAGCTTAAATTTAGCCTCTGCCAATAAGTCAAGGGCATGTCCCATTGCAGCACGGGGCTGGTTAAAGCTTCTTAGGGCCCACCAATGACCAATGGCTGAGATGGGGAAGGGAGTGTTGTGGGTCAGAGTCAGAGGGAGGAGGCAGGGAAACACCCCCAGACATCTGCCACGTGTGGCCCTATCATGCTGGCTCGTTCAGCACTCTGCAGATGACACTGTGGTTTCACATGTGATTTTACAAAACAATCAATGAACAAATATTTATCAGCATTCTTGTTGCATTGTGTATCCATCTCATTGTGGGTTAAACAGTGGTGTCTGCCCAGAAGGTCCAAATAATCTGGTTGGATAGGTAAGACATAAAATAAAGACAGAAAGAACAATTTTATTAACAGTAACATTCAGTAATGATAAGATATTGTCATAAGTTGCCTGAAACAATTAGGAGGCTGACATTAATTCATTTTATTAGTTATCTATTGCCACATAACAGATTATTGCTGTCTTAAATTTAGCAGTTTTAAACAACAAGCATTTGTTATCTCCCAGTTTCACGGGTCAGGAAGTTGGGAGCATCTCGGTGGTGGGTTCTGGCTCAAGTGTCTCAAGCAGTTGCTATCAAGCCATCGGCCGAGGCTGCAGTGACATCTGAAGACCCAACTGGGCTTCTGAGTTCAATCACGTGCTTGCTGGCAGGACCTTGGATTCTTGCTGGCTGTTCTGGAGATTTCAGTTCCTCACCACGTGGATCTCTCCCAGCAGATTAGCAGGCTTCCCTCCAAACAAGTGGGGAGGGAAAGAAAGAAAGAGAATCCAATACAGAAGTCACAGTCTTTTCTAATTACATAATCTTAGAAATGACATAGCATCTCTTCCACTGTGTGTTTTGGTCACCACCTTTTGTACAATGTGGAAGGAAACTACACCTGGTGAGAACAGCAGGGGCCAAGGATCACTGGGAATCATCGCAGAGGCTGCCAACTATATCCCTGTTTGATATTCTTAGCACAAGGTGAAAACCTTTAACAATGTTGCTTTTGTGAGATGGGAGAATCCATTCACCCGTCTAATAACTTTTGACAACATACCATTGTTATGATATGGCTGTTGTACCACATGAAAGCCTACACAAGGTGATCTGCGGCTCCTCCCAACTCAGGGACAAAGGCTCTGTAGCCCTTTTGTATCCAGTTTAAAATCACACCAGGACAGATTGCCAGGGGGGCTTTCCTGGTGTAGGTAGGAGAGGTCTACTGAGCCGGCACCTTGAGCACTGTTCACATTTATTTGAGACTGAAAGAGAGATGAACCTGGCTCCAGGAGGGCAGCCGAGACCAGAGGTTGAGAGATTCAAAGTATCCAGATGGAAGTTGAGGTGGAAATCTGCAGAGACATCAGGAAACACACCTGTTAGCCACAGGGGCCGGGAGAGGATCCAGGACTGCAGTGCAGAGTGGTAAGTCTGGTGGCCTTTGGAACTTCCCCACGAGGCCAGGCAGGGAAGGCCATTTTTTCTCAGTGCCAGGCATATGGTACTGCCTCTGGGAATCTTAGTTGGATGTCTGTCTATTCTACTCGTAAGACTTCATCTTTTCCTAAATAAGGTGGATTAACTCTTGGATATTGACATAGGATGTATTTACCCCATGCAGAGCTGCTTTCCATTTTCAAACATGTGGCTGTTGCTACTTGTTATCTGGTCACACCTTTACTGAAGAAGTCTTTCAGGAGAAGAAAGTGAGAGTAAGGGATTAAAAGAATACCAGTGAGTGTTAGCCACTAAGAAGTCCTATTGCACAGGGTCGGGAGGGAGTGAATGAATGCAGAGAGCTTTCAACATTATGCCCGCCACTTAGAAACACGAATGCGTGGTTAGCACAGGCACCGTTCCCCACAGGGCATGACAATCTTGCTCTGGTTTTGAGACATCACATGGTATAGAAAGCAGGTCCAAGCAAGAGCCTGGTTCCCTGACTGTTCTTGACTCACATGATCTTTGAGGATCAAGCTCCTGTGGGCAGCATATCAGGGCAGCTCTCCTCTGGGCTGCTCGGCAAGTTGGTCTTCAGCTACCGGCACCCACTGCACCCGCTTTCCCCAGAACCCACGATCGTTTGCTTCTCTCCCTCTCCCCATTGTGAGAACACTCCAAGTCCTTGGGCTGCCCACAGATCGACGCCTGGCACTGTGTACTCTTGAACGACGGACGCCTTCAGCATTCCTCTGACACCGTGCAGTGGAGACAGTGGGACTGGGCACGCATTAGAATGTCTTACTGAGTGTCTACAAAAACCACCTATAAAAAAGACTTAAGTCATCATAAGCCAATAAGATGTGTAGAAACCTTATGGCTATGTTTGCATGTTGATATAACATTCTAATTAAATATATCCGTTATGCGATTGTCAGTTTACGGAATGTATTACCTGAAACATATTAATTTGTGGGTCACACCAGCCTTGAGTCCTTTGAAGTCCATTTTCATAGAAATGTGGGGACTCTGCTGGAAGTGGGAGAGGAAACACAGTCTTACGAAGTGACAAGCCCAACCCCCAGCTCACCAGTAATGGATACAGGGTGCCTGCTACTTAACAAAACAACGCTTTTAGATGTACATGTCTTTCCCGTAGTTTCAATGTGGCCCACCTATAAAATTCATAAATAAGGAAAACATCTTTAAAAAGTTAAGTGCGGATAGAATCCAGCTATTAGAAGCAAGCTCGCTCTGTGCGTCTCCATTTTCTCACTACTCAGGCTCCGAACGGATCTGTGCTATATTCCCGTTCCCTCAGCTTTACCGATTATAAACAGATTCCCTTCTCGATCACCACGTTTTATGGACGGATGCCGCCATCCTTCCCCGGAAGACAAAAGGGAAAAGAAAAATCTCTTCTATGTACTTCACATCTATGGATGTATATTCAGTGAGGCTCAAATGTAAATAGAGTTTCACTGAGAGAGAAAAGAAGCATTAATTTTATTCCAACATGTATGATTATGTGACTTATGGACCCCTCTTTCTATCCTAGCGTTTATGACTATGTGGCGTACGGACCCCTCTTCCCTCTACTGTTGCTTCTCCTGTTTGTAACAGCAAGGCACTGATTCAAGGTATTTGGCCAACCTCCTTGAAGCTGTTTCTAAGCAGAAACAAGGAGGAGCCAGGTGCATGAGTCAACGGCAGCTCTCCCATGTTGATCAAACAAGGCTGGCATTGCTGCAAAAATGAGAAAGCAGATCTGGGGCAAATGCTGGGCTCTATTTCCTCGTATTGTCTTTTGCTTTGGCAACTTGCAGGCTTAGTTATGAGAGCAGCAGATGTTTTTTAAGACTTACAGGGAAAAGAGCATATCAGATTCCATGCCCGTGCCTGTCCCAAATGCACATGGCAAGACGGGTTACTTGGAACTGAACACGCAGAGGGGCAGAGGACACATTCGGAGGTCCTTAACGGCACCAAGGGAACGGCTTTTCAACAAAAAATGAATTTATTCTCAGAGCGGGTCAAACCTCCTTATTCCCAGGTTCATTTTGACCTTTAGCCACAAGGATGCAACTGTATCCTTAAAAAACAAAACAAAACAAACAAACAAACAAAAAAACTCACTCCTGAGGTTTCCTACCCAGGAACCACAGTTCTAACAGGGGTCCTGTGATTCTCCATCTGTCTTCTATGTACCCGGGGGGATGGGAGGACCCATCGTCTCTTCCCTGCTTGGATTCCTGCATCACCGAGCATTTGCCTTGAGCATCGTGGATACTCCACATGTACCCGGGCTCTCCTGATTCCCTGAGGATACTCCAGGTTTAGAGAATTCTGAGATTCCCCAGTGCTGTGATTCTTACAGTTTCTTTCTAATTTGGTCTTGAGGTTTCTCTCGAGACTGGCCCTAAGCCAAGACAGCCATTTTTAGGAGAACCCTGATGTGGGATTGCATATGTGGGTCTGGTGAGACACAATGAGAAAGTGAAAACAGAATGCACGAAACAGACACAATTTATTACAGAGAGGTTAGGGGTGCCAGCAGGAGGCCAATGGGAAATCTGCAGGTGGCAGGGAACTCAAGTGATAGCTGGTGGGTGAGAGAGAGAAGGAGATGGGGGGACCTGTGGGACTGAGCTGAGCTGTGGGTATGCTCCCTTGGCTCTTCCTGTGGGGGTTGTGGATTGCACATGCTAGGGGAAGAGCTTATTTACATGACTCGGGGCTGACCATTATGTTTTATCATGGTCAGCAGCTGTGGGCTGTGCAGGGTTTTGGGTCAGTGGGATGAGGAACAAACAGGCTTTATCTCAAACAATCACAAGGAGAGGAAAAGTTTTAACTAGGCCAAAGGTGACTGGGTACAACTGGTTTCAAACAACTTACATCAGACCTAGAAAGTAATTGTATTAGGCAAATGCATTATACTCTGTGTCCTTTGATTTAAACTCTGCTTTGGTGAATGGTATTTTTCAGGAGAGGAGGTAGACCACATGGCAGGAAGAGGGTGAAATTCAATGGATGCGAATAGTATAGTAAAATGTTTCAGGGGATTTGCGACGTGAAAAACTGGTGAACCACTGCATTCAGGCTGCAGTTGATAAAGATGGTGCTGTGCTGGCTTCTGTTATTTGTGTTTAAGATTTTGTTTTTAATTAATAGCCTACCAATCAAAAAAAGCCCAGGGCCAGACAGATTCACAGCCAAATTCTACCAGAGGTACAAAGAGGAGCTGGTACCAATCCTTCTGAAACTATTCCAAACAATAGAAATGGAGGGAATCCTCCCTAACTAATTTTATGACGCCAGCATCATCCTGATACCAAAACCTGGCAGAGACATCACAAAAAAATAAAGCAAAACAAAACAACAACAATAACAAAAACAGAGCATTTCAGGCAGTATCCCTGATGAACATCATGCAAGAATCCTCAATAAAATACACAGAAACCAAATCCAGCAGCACATCAAAAAGCTTATCCAACACGATCAAGTGTAAGGCTGGTTCAACATACACAAATCAACAAACATAATCCATCACATAAACAGAACCAATGACAAAACCACATGATTATCTCAATAGATGCAGAAAATGCCTTCGACAAAATTAAGCAACCCTTCAGGCTAAAAACTCTTAATAAACTAGGCATTGATGGAACATATCTCAAAATAATAAGAGCTATTTAGGACAAGCCCACAGCCAATATCATACTGAACGGGCAAAAGCTGGAAGCATTCCCTTTGAAAACTGGCACAAGACAAGGATGCCCTCTCTCACCACTCCTATTCAACATAGCATTGGAAGTTCTGGCCAGGGCAATCAGGCAAGAGAAAGAAATAAAGGGTATTCAAGTAGGAAAAGAGGAAGTCAAATTGTCTCTGTTGCAGATGACATGATTATATATTTAGAAAACCCCATAGTCTCAGCCCAAAATCTCCTTAAGCTGATAAGCAACTTCAGCAAAATCTCAGGATACAAAATCAATGTGCAAAAACCACAAGCATTCTCATACACCAGTAATAGACAAACAAAGAGCCAAATCATGAGTGAACTCTCATTCACAATTGCTACAAAGAGAATAAAATACCTAGGAATACAACTTATAAGGGATGTGAAGGACCTCTTCAAGGAGAACTACAAACCACCGCTCAAGGAAATAAGAGAAGACACAAAAGAATGGAAAAATATTTCATGCTCATGGATAGGAACAATCAGTATCCTCAAAATGGCCATACTGCCCAAGGTAATTTGTTGCTTCAGTACTATCCCAATCAAGCTACCATTGACTTTCTTCACATAATTGGAAAAAACTACTTTAAATTTCATATGGAGCCAAAAAAGAGCCTGCACAGTCAAGACAATTCTAAGCAAAAAGAACAAAGCTGGAGGCATCATGCTACCTGACTTTAAACTACAAGGCTACAGTAACCAAAACAGCATGGTACTGTACCAAAACAGAGACATAGACCAATGGAACAGAACAGAGGCCTCAGGAATAATACCACATGTCTACAGCCATCTGATCTTTGACAAATCTGACAAAAACAAGAAATAGGGAAAGGATCCCCTATTTAATAAATGATGCTGGGAAAACTGGCTAGCCATATGCAGAAAGCTGAAACTGGATCCCTTCCTTACACCTTACACAAAAATTAACTTAAGATGGATTAAAGACTTAAACATAAGGCCTAAAACCATAAAAACCCTAGAAGAAAACCTAGGCAATATCATTTAGGACATAGGCATATGGGCAAAGTCTTCATGACTAAAACACCAAAAACAAATGCAACGAAAGCCAAAATTGACAAATAGGATCTAATTAAACTAAAGAGCTTCTGCACAGCAAAAGAAATTATCATCAGAGTGACAGGCAATCTACAGAATGGGAGAAAATGTTTGTAATCTATCCATACGACAAAGGGCTAATATCCAGAATCTACAAGGAACTTAAACAGATTTATAAGAAAAAAACAAACAAACCCATCAAAAAGTGTGCAAATATATGAACAGACACTTCTCAAAAGAAGACATTAATGCAGCCAACGAACATATGAGAAAAGGCTCATCGTCACTGGTCATCAGAGAAATGCAAATCAAAACCACAGTGAGATACCATCTCATGCCAGTTAGAATGGCAATCATTAAAAAGTCAGAGAACAACAGGTGCTGGAGATGATGTGGAGAAATAGGAATGCTTTTACCCTGTTGGTGGGAGTGTAAATTAGTTCAACCATTGTGGAAAACAGTATGGCGATTCCTCAAGGATCTAGAACTAGAAATACTATTTGACCCAGCAATCTCATTACTGGGCATATACCCAAAGGATTATAAATTATTCTACTATAAAGAAACATGCACACATATGTTTATGGCAGCACTGTTCACAATAGCAAAGACTTGGAACCAACCCAAATGCCCATCAATGATAGACTGGATAAAGAAAATGTGGCACATATACACTGTGGAATACCATGCAGCCATAAAAAAGGATGAGTTCATGTCCTTTTCAGGGACATGGATGATGCTGGAAACCATCATTCTCAGCAAACTAACACAAGAACAGAAAATGAAACACTGCGTGTTCTCACTCATAAGTGGGAGTTGAACAATGAGAACACATGGACACAGGGAGGGGAACATCACACACCAGGGCCTGTTGGGAGATGGGTGGCTAGGTGAGGGATAGCATTAGGAGAAATACCTAATGTAGATGATGAGTTGATGGGTCCAGCAAACCACCATGGCATGTGTATACCTACGTAACTATCCTGCACGTTCTGCACATATACCCCAGAACTTAAAGTACAATAAAAAAAGATTAATTTTTGCCTCTCATCGCCAATGTACTGTTACAGTATTATACCATTACTGACTATGCCCTGTAAGGATGACACCTCGACATCTTTGATTGTTTCTGATTTGGGTGGTGTATTGGCCGGAGTTGTGTTCTCCCAGAATTCAGCCTTAACCCTCAATATCTCAGAGTATGACTATTTGGAGGTAGGCTTTTAAAGAGGTAATTTATTTAAAATGAGGCTGTTGGGGTGGACCTATCTAACTGGTATCCTCATAAGCAGAGGAGATTAGGACATGCAGAGAGATACCAGGAGCACACAGAAGAAGGACCATGTGAGAACACAGGGAGATGGCCTCGTCTGCAGACCAAGCAGAGGCCACAGCAAAACTGACCCTGCGGGTGCCTTGAATTTAGACTCCCAACCACCAGAACTGCAAGAAAACACATTTCTGTAGTTGACAGCAGCCAGTCTATGATATTTTGTTATGGCGAGCCTGGCAAATGAATACAGGTGGCTTTTCTCATTTTTGCAGTAATTGCCAAAAGGGCTGCAAATTACTCCCTTCCTTGTAGCTACACTCTTTTGCATTGTGACTTTGCAGTTCAGGAAGTAAAGACTATTTACTATCCACTTTGGGAGGCTGAGACGGGCGGATCACGAGGTCAGGAGATCGAGACCATCCTGGCTAACACGGTGAAACCCCGTCTCTACTAAAAAGTACAAAAAACTAGCCGGGCGAGGTGGCAGGCGCCTGTAGTCCCAGCTACTCCAGAGGCTGAGGCAGGAGAATGGTGGGAACCCGGGAGGCGGAGCTTGCAGTGAGCTGAGATCCGGCCACTGCACTCCAGCCCGGGCGACAGAGCAAGACTCCGTCTCAAAAAAAAAAAAAAAAAAAAAA
>NC_045438.1:167554950-167562567 GCF_002776525.5 Piliocolobus tephrosceles | reverse complement strand
AAAAAAAAAAAAAAAAAAAAAAAAAAAAAAAAGACTATTTACTATCATTTGACTTTGTGGACTTATTTTTGCTAATAAAGTGTGCCAGAAATGTCCAGGCTGGGCTTTGAGAGGAGGCTTCCATGGAGCCCACTCAGGCCCCCTATGAAGAGTGCAGGCTAACTCATGGCCAGTTTCAGCCAGCTGGAGGGCTTCAGTTACGTGAGTGAGCCTGGCCCAGAGCAGCAGCATGGCCTGGCCTAGTCCAGCCTAAGCTGCTAACCAAATTATTGCTGGAAATCACTAACTCTTATTGGTTTGCTCTGTAGCAGAACTAACTGTGTTGACTTCATTCAGAGGAGCAGGACAAAGCCAGGTCATGGCTTGTCAGTTTACACAATGTAGGTCTCCAGTAAGTGTGAGTATGCTGCACCCAAACCCTGCACCCCCAGGTCAGGAGGCCAAAGAAGTTGAACAGTGAGCTAGCTAGGTTCTGTCTACTTAATTTAGAATAATTTTTCTCATAATTGGACCAACATGCATAAAAGAAGTCCTCAACCTCTGCCAAATTAAATGTATCCTATGACTCTCCATCTGAAAACATTCTTTCTGAGGCTGGGGAAGTTCCTTCCATCCCTGTCTTTTGGTGGCTGTGTTGAAGATGCGATGACAAGATATTGGTCATCCTCCTTTTCTTAGGTTAATTCACCATTTGCCCTCTGAATGCTATCTACCTTCAGAACGCTATCACTTGCTCCTGTCCAATAAGAAAGAGCGAGCCTCGTGTCTCGTAGCAAATGCATGATTTGATGAGCGCATCTTTGCTCTCACTTTCTGGTTGAGAGCTTCTGCTTTCTGATTTTGAGGCCAGATTTTATCCCCACCTAAGAAGGAGATTTCTTAACAGAGGGCAGTTAGTGAAGCGAAGCAAACCCCGTACCTATCGGGAGAACATGTTAAGTGAGTTTACATTTGAGAGATAGAAACTGGACCTAAGGCTGGCTTCAGTTCTTCTCCTTCCACAGAGCTCCCAGAATGTTCCAGAAAGTCGAAGCCAGGGGACTTTGCCCTTCTCAGTGCTCTGAGGAGGTGTTTTCTGGTGTGTGCGCTCTGAAGGATCAGAACGGTGAGCCACATGGAGATCACCTGTGGCTGATGCGGCTCACCGGCCCCTGGGCAGGGGCAGTCACTGGTTTTGTCTGCTGTAGCTCTATCATCTGGTCGGCATCTTGTACATTTTTTTGAGACAGAACAGTAAAGGAATGTGCACCAGATCATTAAAGTCTTCTGTGTGGGCGGTCTGCGTGGGGGAGCACTGCCACAGAGGACACGTTGGACGTGACCGGTTCATATGAAAATCCCCTTGGAAAATGCATGTGGCACCAGATTGCTGGAGTTTTCTCAGTCTAAACAGTTCCTGATGATTTCCCTCTCTCTCACTCGCTCTTTATATATATCTATATTTTTTTAAACTAAAACTAAACTGTTATCTACAAAGGAACTCATCAGCGTGTATGCACACACAGCATTCCATCCAATCCCTGCCCTCGCCCACCCGCTGTCCAAATAAAAACACTTCAAATGTTTTGGATCCAGTTTCTTATTTCCTGTGAGCAGTTGCCGGCATTACTTTACTTGGAGAGGTTTGGTTGTAAGATGAGCAAATGCCCCTGAGCTCTATCCCTCGTAGTAACTTAGGCCAGCAGGCTGTGAGACTTTGGAGACTGATGCCAATTTTGTTCTTAGAGTATAATCCTGTAATGCAGAACAGAACGTTTCTGCTCCTTTGAGTTAAAGCCTTACTACTTTGCCTGATTTGTGTTTGAGGTTTTATTTTTTTTTTTTCCTTTAGTAGAGACAGTGTAATCTCAAAAGGCCAAGTCCCCTTAAACTTTCCTACTCTGTGGTGGAGAGTTTCATCTTACAAATATAACGGAGAAACATGGAAGAGGTCCTTGGGCAAGTGAATACCCTCCTGGTCATCATAGAGATTGCTGAGCACAAGACTAAACACTTACGTCTGTGACACTGATTTACCATCAAATAATGAAGACATCTGCATGCCATTTCAGGTTCTGCAATTCACTACTGCTTAGCTCCCAAAGGCCTGTGGTGTCCAGTGGTGATCTGGCAGTCACACTTCGCAGGTGTGCGTGTTTCGCTGTGACATCCCTGTCTGCAAAATATCCTGCTCTGCTGTTCTCCTTAAACCAGTTCCACTTCCAGAGGGTTTGATTGCACTCTATTCACTGGTCTATGGTGTCAACCAGGAGTTTGTTCTCTGTTATTATTGGGGTGTTTTCCCAGACTCCAGGGACTGTCCTAGATTCCCAGGGGTCTCATGCAGATTCAACCTTTGGGGAATTTTCTCCTTGAAAGCCTGTGGTGTCATTGCTTCCACACCTTGTGTGGGCTCAGGAGTCCCTGCTCAGGGACCCTGGGGTGGGGATTCCACCTCCCCAGACACACCATTCTGCACGTTCCTCTGCAGCCTTGCCACCTCCCAGGCTCACGGTCGTGGGCCCTGCAGCTTTTCCTGCCCTTCCCCACGTTGGGAGTCTGCCTATTTTTCCTCATTATCTCTGCCTTTTTCCAACCCCCTGATACAATCTCCTCCAGAAGGTGGAACCCTGGGAGGAAGAGAGCCAGGAAGGGAAGGGTCTATGGGTACAAAGAGTTCACGCACATGGAACACACAACACCACATCACTAAGCAAATTAACCTTCCACGTCTGGATGAGGAAAGTCAGGTGCAGGGAGGGTGAGTGACTTATAGAAAACCAGATGGCAGATAAACCACAGGTTTCGGTACAAATGAAGCCTTCTGAATGCAGGTCACATGTCCTTTATAAAGAGGAAAACTGAACTCAGGTCCTTTCAGTTGCTGAATCCCACGTGTTTTCCAGGATGGAAAGTTGAAGTCTACTCTATGGAGCAGAAACAGGAATTATCTTCTCTCCAAGCGTGGCTTGACCCATTGGTGACACACTTCTGCAGTCTGGTTCCGAGGCCATAGAATCCAGTCACTGAGGCCGAGAACCAGTGAGATGCCTCCCCTTCTCAGCACTTATTACCCCTATGCACCACAGTGGCCGGCCACGCTCTAGGTTGTCTGTGGACAACATGTGGCAGGTTCCAATCCCAGCCTTGCTTCTCAGGCAGCAGGTGTCTATTTCCCCTATCTCTTTGTAAAACAGAAAGCGTTGTAGTAAACATTAGTGCTCACACAGAAAACAGAAAATGTAGATGGATTGCCACTTAGGATCGGAAGCTCCTAAAATCTTCTAGCTGAAGAAAAACATGGAGTTGAAAACTGGATTTGCTGTTCTTCTGGAAAAATAAAGTCAGTTATAATTTTTCCATATTTTATATATATATATAATAGATATTTTATTATACTTTAAGTTCTAGGGTACATGTGTACAACGTGCAGGTTTGTTACATATGTATACATGTGCCCTGTTGGTGTGCTGCACCCATCAACTCATCGTTTACATTAGGTATCTCTCCTAATACTATCCCTCCCCCCACTCTTCCCACAATAGGACCCGGAGTGTGATGTTCCCCTTCCTGTGTCCGAGTGATCTCATTGTTCAATTCCCACCTATGAGTGAGAACGTGCGGGGTTTGGTTTCTCTGTTACATAATATTTTTCCATATTATATTCTTAAAAAAGATTGCATATTTCGACAAGTGAAAATGCTGATAGGAGCCTTATAGAAAAGCTGATAATATTGCAACACAATGTAGGAATCCTGCTAAGGGCATTTAGCCTTCTAAGGTTGGACATCTTATACATGTGGCTGGATATTCAGGCTTATTGCACCATTGCTGCATTTTTTTCTTAGATTGCTCTTTTCAGAGGAAATAAATTAAAATATACTAATTGTGTTAGAAAAGCCTAAACCTTGAAATTCAATATAATTGTGGTCAAATAATGCAGTTATGAAATGTGCATGTGAGAGTCCTAGCTCAAGGAGAAGTCATGCCTCAGTCACTGCCACACGTCTACCCATCCATCCATCCTCCTATCCTCTCGTTTATCCATCCATCCACCAGTCCATCCATTCATCCCTCCGTCTATGCATCTATCCAACAAATAGTTACTCAGCACCTGCGACGTACCCAGCACTGTTTTAGGAGCTGAGGTCCCAGAACTGAGTAAAAGAGACAAAAATCCCTGCTCTATTGGAGCTCACATCCTGGGCCAACTTCTGTTTTTGAGCCTCTTCCAGATGAGGCTGAGGCCAGCGGGAAACTTTCCTCCAAGGGAAGGTCTGCACTGCCTCACGTTGTGAGTGAAGAAACTACAAATCAAAGGGAACAAGCAGCTCCCAGGAACCGTTCTCTTCCCAGAGCGCATGTTCTGGAGGGGCCTGGTTTTTCCGTCTTCTCCGGGTAAGGTACCCCTTGGCATCTGTTCCATAACCTTCGCTATCAGGCTCTGGCTACTCTGTTGTGTGCCTTTTTGCCATTTCTCTGTCTCCTATTCCCGATGACATCGTTTAAGTCAGTTTAGGTGCCAGTCACCTGTAGTTAGTTTCATTTTATTCCTAGATGGATCTTGTCTCTATGACTTTCTCCTCAAATTTACTCGTTCCATCTCATTTGTCTCTGTTTCCCCCATCCTGCCTTTTGGCAGTAGAACTCATGCCTGGCACACAATAGATGATCAATTAGTTATTGGTGAATGAGGGAATGGACAGTGATAGATCTTTTATATGTAGAATATTTAAAAGTCTTTCTCTTTTTCTCAGAGATCCTCTGATGAATGCATAGCCAGAGGGAGGCTTACCCTCTACTTGCTCACCTTCTCCCCTACTGAGATGGCCTTTGGAGGCTCTTCCAGTTAATTTGCCTTATGCTGCACTGCATCGTGTTCCTAGTTAATTGCAAAGCAAATAGTCCATGGCCTAGAGGAGGCCTGCACCCTGGAACAAACGTCTGAATACCCTGGCCATTTAATATATCAAGAGTGAAGGGGAAATATTCTTTGTGTGGCTTCAGTGGCAAAGTGTGAAAAGGACTGCAAAGCCCACGTGTCACCGAGGAGTCGGTCAGAAGCTTGCTGCCGGCAGGACAGAGGCCACTTCTAGATGTTGGTGTGATGGAGCAAATGTAATCAACGATAAGGCCCTTGGGGAAAGCATTGCATTTGTTTGGAAGAAATATTTTAGTAAGTTGAGGTTCAGAGCCCCATGAACATGCTCAAAGACAAAGGACAGTCGCTCAATAGTCTTCTAAGGGTGGCAGTGATTGATGAGAGGGGATTTTGATTTGCTGAGCACTTAGATCAGTTTCAGTTTACACATCTGGGGACAGAAGCCAGGGCAGAGATAAACTGCTCAGCGTAAAATGGGAAAGAGGCGTCGAGGAGGCTAATTCTGGGAAGAGAGGAGCCACGTCCTTGCTGGTATGTGGACGATTTGTAGGTATTGGCTTTGAGCATCACACACAATCCCCTTTCTTTGGCTTTGTAATTGCCTGGTGTGTTCTTCCTGCCTGCTGCACAAACAAAGACCACAGCATTGCAGTAAAGAAAGAGTTTAGGCCAGGCAGGGTGGCTCAAGCCTGTAATCCCAGCACTTTGGGAGGCCGAGGCGGGCGGATCACAAGGTCAGGAGATCGAGATCATCCTGGCTAAGACGGTGAATCCCGTCTCAACTAAAAAAAAAATACAGAAAATTAGCTGGGCGTGGTGGTGGGCACCTGTAGTGTCAGCAGGAGAATGGCAGGAACCTGGGAGGTGGAGCTTGCAGTGGGCCAAGATCGTGCCACTGCACTCCAGCACTCCTGGGAGACAGCATGAGATTCCATCTCAAAAACAAATAAATTTAAAAAAAAGAAAGAGTTTAATAGACACGAGGCCAGCCACACCACGTAGTTATTACTCAAATCAATATCATCTCAGGATCCTGGGTTAGGGGCCTTTAAAAGGCAGTTTTGGGGAAGGGGTGGGGGCCAGGTAGTGAGTGCTTGCTGCTGATGGGTTAGGGTAGAGATGAAATCATGGGGGGTTGAAGCTGGCCTCCTGCCCACTGAATCACTTCTGGGTGGGGCCACAGGAGTGGGGTTGGTGGGTTAGGCGAGCCATCAGGTCCAGGTGGAGCCACGCATGTCACACTGCAAAAATCCTGAAAAGATTTCTCAAAAGGCCCATCTACCACAATGGTGGTGTTTGCAGGAATATCTCCTGACCAGTCCACACTTGGCAGAATCAGGCTCCTCATCCTAGCCTGATGGCCTTTCGTTAGCTTTACAGAGGCTGCAGAATTTCGGGGAAGGGCTATTATCATTTAAGCTCTAACCTACATGTCTTCTGAAGTTACCTCAGCCGCAAAGCCCAGAAATAATTAAGCGGAAGGCAAGATGGGGGGTGGGTTAGATCAGATCTCTTTTACTGCCATAGTTTTCTGCTATAATTTTGGCAAAGGCAGTTTCAGCTTCTCTGCGAAATCTCAGGCGAATTACATATCACTCAGTAATAATTCCTGGCAAGTGGGTTCTTTCAGAAAGCCTTGAGGCTCTTTGGTCTGTGTCCAGACTGGTTTTGGGGTGAAAGCAGAATTAGTTCACCTGGACGTAGGAGCTGGAGGATGATTTAGGGACACCTCACAAGTTCGTTGTTGGGCTCTGATGCAGGAGAGGTTCTGGTGCCTGGAGCCCCCCACTCCTCCCCACTGGCCTGTCTTCACCTGCCTCACCTGACTGAAGTCCCACACTACAAGATTATCTAATGGTTTAGCCAATAGACAAGGAAACTCGTCGCATCTGCGATTCCCAGGGAGGGCTCCACACAGCACAAATGGCCTCAGGGTAGATATCCCACCATGAAGGGTCTGTGGGAAGATGAATTGGGGCAACGTGGGATTGAAGTAAATGAAAGAGCCCCTTGCTGTGACATTAATATTCAAGCCCTTAATAGGATTCTATGGTAATGTGGCATTTTCCAAACATTTTAACCACAGAGTCAGGGGTGTGTGTGTGTGTGTGTATGTGTGTGTATATGTGTATGTGTGTGTGGTGTATGTGTGTGTATGTGTATGTGTGTGTATGGGTGTGTGTGTATGGGTGTATATGTGTGTGTGTGTATAGGGGTGTATGTGTGTGTGTGTATATGGGGGTGTGTGTGATTGTGTGTGTGCGTATATGTGTATGTGTGTGTATGTGTATATGTGTGTGTATGTATGTGTGTGTGTGTATGTGTATATGTGTGTGTTTATGTGCGTGTATGTGTATGTGTGTGTGTATGTGTGTGTATGTGTGTGTGTGTGTGTGTGTGTGTATGTGTGTGTGTGTCTTGTGTGTATGTGTATGTGTGTATGTATGAGTGTGTGTGTATGGGTGTGTGCGCATATGTGTGTATGTGTGTGTGTATGTGTGTATGTGTGTGCGTATATGTGTGTGTGTGTATGTGTGTATATGTGAATGCGTGTGTGTGTGTGTGTGTGTATATGTGTATGTGTGTATGTGTGTGTGTATGTGTGTGTGTCTTGTGTGTATGTGTATGTGTGTACGTATGAGTGTGTGTGTATGGGTGTGTGTGCATGTGTGTGTATGTGTGTGTGTGTATGTGTGTATGTGTGTGTGTCTATGTATGTGTGTGTATATGTGTGTATGGGGGTGTGTGTATATGGG
>NC_045438.1:167483783-167549950 GCF_002776525.5 Piliocolobus tephrosceles | reverse complement strand
AGAAAGAAAGAAAGAAAGAAAGAAAGAAAGAAAGAAAGAAAGAAAGAAAGAAAGGTAGTTACTTTGGCGTTTTGGTTCTAACTTACTGGGTTCGGATGAGAACATTGCTGATAGCAAAGTGAACATTTATGCCTCTGTCTGTTCAGCGTTCAGCGTTGACAGCACATTTTCTGTATGCCAGGTGCTGTGTATGCTGCCTCGGGGAGTCAGGGGTGCAGGAGGTGGTAAGGCTGAAAGCCAAGGGTCCTAGTTCAGTGAGGCAGGGACCCCCCAAAGGCCATCACTGGGGTTGCTGGCCGCCTGAAACTCTTCACATGCAGCAGGGCTCTCTGCAGGACAGGCCTGAAGGGTGGAGTCACCTTAGACAAACTGGGGCCCCAAGACCTGTGTGGGGGTCCCTGCCTGGACACCATTGGTGCGCCAGGGGGCTGGAAAGCCCAACTGTGTGAGCCCAGGGGCAGCCCCTCGGGGTGAGATTTTCGGTATTCTGGGGGCATCAGGGAAAGGGCTGGGGTGGCTGACCCAGGAGGGGCAGCTAACTTTCCAGAAGTACCTCTCCCTGCCCTCCTCTGGCCTGAGACCAAGTGACTGTTTCCAGACAATGTTTTCATTTTAATTTACAGTTTCCAAGGGCTAATCTCAGGTAGGGCTTCTCATATTGACTGTACGTAGAGCACACCCATTTTATATCTCACTTACATAAGCACAACAGATAGCAGCTCCTTCACAAATTCATACCTTTTCTGAGAGCAAAACGGTGATAGGGCTGCATGGACCCGTACTATCAGCTCCTGTTTCAATACTGGCATTAGGAATGATAAACAGTGATATACACAGTTATTCAACATAAAGGTTAAATTGGTCAGAATAAGCCCCGAGGGCTGACACCGATCAACCAAACCCTCCATTGCCTACGTTTACCATTAAGAAAAGAATAACCTGAGAAAGTTAATCAAGTGAAACCGAAAAGTAAAGAAAGGTGTGGGCTACTTTTAAAAGTATACTTCCATTTAACCTACTTTTTGCAGCCAAAAGTGGACCTGGCCCTCCCTGGCTTGCCCGGGCTGAGATTGACTTCGGTACTGAACTCGGTGGCCACGGAAGGGGCGAGTAAGGAAGCTAGGGCCGGCTGCAGGGTTTTCAGTTTGAGTTTGCTGGTACCTGGCTGGCTACTTCCTGAAATTACTATGTTTCCCAGCCCCAGAATCATCTGTTTTGAAAATAACAAATAGGGCATATTTTCCCCTCCAAAGAGAAATAAAAGACAGGTTGACTTTGGTGTGTGTGATATTTCTCTCCTTTGGTGCCCAGAATAAAGCCAGATGAAATAAGTGTGTGAGGAAGGAAGAGAGGGAAAAGGCAGCTAGTATGTAAAGGAAAACCTCTGAACTCAGATTTCAGTCTTTGGATATTACTTATCTCAAGAGACTACAGGTAAAGAGGCCACTTAGCAATGCAAATGAGCTGATGAACTCTGACTGGACACTTAACTTCCAGAAAGACAGAGCAGCACTCTTGCAGCTGGCCCCATCGACAAGGAGCAGGTTTAGAAGCATAATCTTTACAGTCGAGTGTGTTTCCTTAGAGATCTCCGTGTTCTCTCATCACTCCCATTTCATGGATCTGAAGACAGACCTCTGCCTGGCACCACTCCTCTACTACCCAAAGAAGGCTTTTTTTGGTAATTAAATATAATCTTAAAGTGTGTGACTTACTGTCAGAAAATTGGGAATTTGCAGATCTGCTTGTGTTAGACAAATTTATATTTGCAGAGATAAAATGCTTAGTAAAAGTTTCATATCACATCTACTCCTTTTTTTTTTTTTTTTTGACGTGGAGTTTCACTCTTGTTGCCCAGGCTGGAGTGCAGTGGCGCAATCTCGGCTCGCCGCAACCTCCACCTCCCAGGTTCAAGTGATTCTCTTGCCTCAGCCACCCAAGTAGTAGGGATTACAGGCACCACCATCCCAGGCTAATTTAGTATTTTTAGTAGAGATGGGGTTTCTCCATGTTGGTCAGGCTGGTCTTGAACTCCCGACCTCAGGTCGTCTGCCCTCCTTGGCCTCCCAAAGTGCTGGGATTACGGACATGAGCCACCACGCCCGGCCACATCTACTATTAACAGCAAATGCTGACTGACGTTGACTGTCTCTTTGGCCAGTGCAAAGACCAGGCCGTTAAAGGATAGCTGCAGCCATCGGCCTCTGACAGGTGGCCAGGACTCGTAGTGACCCCAGTGATTGCTGTCAGCTTTCAATGAACTCATGAATCCCGATGTGTGGCTGATGTGCAATGCCCTAATTACATGTTTTATGAACTTTCAACTAAGCGTAAATTTTTAAGATTCATTTTTATGAACAATTAAATAAAAGTGACTTCATAGGAAAGAGAAATGGGATTTTTAAAAATGTGAATCTATTCTAAAGGATGGATCATTTGGCTCTTTGGTTTGATATTTGTTTCAATATCCAGTATCAGCCAACCTTGACCTGGACACTGTAGTCATAGACTCTTAACAGTCAGCTGTGACTTCAGAGACCATTTGGATGAAACTCTATTTAATGGGAAACCTCTTTCATGACAATCCTGCCTTGCCAGCCAAACTCCGCCCGGACGCGCTTAGGGACGAGGTGCTGACTCCCACGGAAACTACCTGATCTTTCTTGTTTGAATAAACCCCACCTCCCTGTAACTTCCTCCTCATTCTTTGGTTATCTGACTGCCTTGGGATATTTGAAGGCAACCTGGGTTGGCCCCAGCCTTTCCAGCACCTCCTTTCTCCAGCTTAGACTAGAAGCTCTTGGCGTGTGTCAGCTGTTTGTGACATGACGTGGGTTTGAGACCCCTTCTTTCCCAGTGTGCCCCGCAGGGGAAGTCTCTAGAGCCAGGCCCCCCCAGGGACAGCAGAGCAGAGCCCTCCCTCTACCTCCCGGACCTAAATTCTGCAGTAGGGGCATCTGCCCTGACACCCTCCGAAAGGGTCATGGTAGAAGGTGTGGAAGCAGAAGTCTGAGAGGATTTCATCTTCCAACTTTGAGGATTGGGTATCTGCCCACCCACCCCTATTTCGCCTCGTCTTTGGTGGAAGCTGGGCTGCACCTGGAGTGGGTGGGTCTGTGACCGAAGACCTGCTTTGTACGACAGCACCAGGCTCCCCTCCCCTCCTCTCGCTGGCCTGAGGTGGAAGCACTCACCATGCTTCTTACCTTTTGTAAAATTCTACAGTGGAATCTTCAGGACTAGGGCCATTGAGTGGTCTCCTGGGTATTTCCTGTTACTTCTACCATCCCCCACTGGGCACCTGCCCACCCTGCCTTTATTTCCAGGGAATGTCCTCCTCAGGTAAAACATAGCAGAACACAGATAACACACTAGCTGATTTCTCGGTTTTTGAATCTGAAAAGCCTGGGACCTGGCAGAGGACTCACAGCCGGCCCCAGACTGGATTTCTTGAGCTGGGAAGCTGGACAGCTGGAGGGAAAGTGGGTCTCGAGAGTGGTGGCCCTCCCCGGGGACCCTCTATTCTGGCCCTCCTGCCCTGGGCTGGTGGTGGAGGTGGGGTCCCGGGCTGACCTCAGAGTGCCCAGCGTGGAGCAGGGACAGAGAAGTCTGCAGGTGTGTCTGGAGGACCAGGTTGGGAGCCTTGTGGAGGTTTCTGTCCTGAAGCCATGAAACGTTTCCTGGACACTCAAGGGCTGCATGGGCATGGCAGGGGAGAGGCGTGAGGGGTTCATAATCACAGCACAGTGAGGGGCAGCCAGGACCTGCCTGCATCCCAACCAGAGGGCCAGCAGGGCATCTCCGCAGCACCCGCATGCGTGGCCCGTGAGGCCCCACCCGTCCCTAAGGGATCCTCCTCTCTCCTGTGGAATCGCAGGGACCCCAGGTTGGCACAGAGCCTGCCAGTCCAGAATCGGGCTTCTCATCGAGGTCAGCTCACCTACAGAACAAGGAAGCTACGTTTCCTACACACTTGCAATCGGGAACTGAGCTCAGCACTCACTGTGCATTTAGCACCAGTCACATCCCTCCTTCTGAGTTAAAATGCCTATTATGGGTAAGAGCAAGATGGAAAATACAGCCGTGCAGGGAGACCGGTTTCCTCCTTGGACATGCAGGAAGCCCATTTTCCAGATGGCTGTGTCTCATATTTCAGGACAAATGCTAAGGTGATGAGGGGTAAGGAAAAAATACATAAGGTTTTTATTCACTCATTCATTCAGCATTGATGGAGCATCTGCTATGCCAGGAAATACAATGATGAATAAAATAGGCAAGGATGCCCACCAACACGTGCTTGGAGATTTCGTCTTTTCTGTGTACAACCACAACCCCAGGAGGCAAGCCCGCTGGGACTCGCATCCCGGGATGCTGCGTAGACGAGCTCTAAATGCTCCTCCTCCTATCAACCGCTGACCTTGTCCCTGGGGTGTGCCCTCAGCCATCACTCTTGAGGAATGGGGTGGATCCTGAGTTCTACTTGCCAGTCCAAATGTTTTTCTCGTATGGGTCCTGGCACAGATTTCCTGAAGGTGTGTCACATTTCCAGTTGGACTTACCAAAGTATTCACAATCGCGGGTGGGACTGAAGTATATACTGCCACTCTTCTCTTTACAGACTATGGGAACAGGCCCAGTGACCTGTTAAATGAAGAGGTGACGTTACATGAGGTGTGGCGGGGCTCAGCTTTTTCTGTCTTTAATAATAGCTTTATCGGGCTATAACTTGCATACCATGCCTTTACCGATTTAAAGTGTGCACTTCAATGTTGTTTAGTAGATTCAGTCGTGTAACCATCATCATGATCAATGTGAGAACATATTCAACACCCTTCAAAAAGCCCCATAGCCCTTAGCAGCCACTCCGCCTTTCTCTCTCCCACCTCCAGTCATTGACACCCATAAATCTACTTTGTGTCTCCCTAGATTTGCCTATTCTGGATATTTCTTGTAAACAGACTCAGACAAAATGGATCTTATGTGTCTGGCTTCGTTCACTTAGCCTAATATTTTCAAGGTTCATTGCAGAATGTATCAGTGAAACGTGTACCAATACTTCATTTCTTATCATGGCCAAATAACATTTCATTGCATGAATACAGCACACTATGTATTCATTCATCAGCTGATGAACATTTAGATTGTTCTGACTTTTTGCCTGTTATGGATAATGACGCCATTCATATACAGGTTGAGCATCCCTCATCATAAAATCTGAAATCCAAAATGCTCCAAAATCTGAAACTTTTTGATCATGAACATGACACCATAAGTGGAAAATTCTGCACCTGACCCCATGTGATGGATCCCAGTAAAAATGCAGGTGCACTGCACAGTTTATTCAGTGTCCCTAAGTGAGAAAACATCCCCCTTCAGCTGGGAAATATCTTTCCATAGCATGCCCCGATTCCCCCCAGGACAGCACACCTACAAAGAGTAATAAAATGGCAAGTGTGCAGGCTGGATGCACCAATGGTAGCTTTCCCACAGGGCCCCACATGGGGCTAAGACCCATAACATGGGTGGCTGAGATAATGACAATTTTGCTTTCCGATGGTTCAGTGTACACACGTTTTGTTTCATGCACACAATCATTAGAAATGTTGTATAAGATTACCACTAGCCTGTGTGTATAAGGTGTATATGAAACATAAATGAATTCCATGTTTAAACTTGGGTCCCATCCCCAAGATATCTCATTATATATGTGGAAATATTCCAAAATCCAAAAAAAAAAAAACAAACAAACAAACAAAAACAAACAAAAAACAAAATCTGGAACCTGAAGCACTTCTGGTCCCAAGTATTTTGGATAATGAATGCTCAAACTAGACAAGTTTTCATGTGGATATATGTTTTCCTTTCTCTTAGGTATATATCTATGAATGGAGTTGCTGGATCATATGGCAACTCTATCTTTAACCTTTTGAGGAACTTCCAGACTATTTTTCAAAGATGTACAATTTTATATTCCCACTGGTAATGTACGAGGTTCCGATTTTGCCACATCCTCGTCAACACTTACTATTGTCTCTTTCTGATTGGAGCCAAGCTGGTCAGTGGGCAGGGGCACCTCAGTGTGGTTTTGTTTTGCATTTCCCTGATGGTTAATGAGGCTGAGCATTTTTTCATATTTTCATGTGCTTAGTGTCCTTTTGTGTATCTTCAGAGAAATGTCTATGTAAGTCTTTTGTTCATTTTGAAATTGGGTTCTTGGCATTTTTATTGTTGAGTGCATATATTCTAGATACAAGCCTCTTATCAGATACACGACTTGAGGATATTTTCTTTCATTCTGTGGGTTGTCTTTTTTTTTTTTTTAATGGAGTCTCACTCTGTCTCCTAGGCTAGAGAGCGGTTGTGTGATTTTACCTCACTGCAACCTCCATCTCCTGGGTTCAAGCAATTCTCGTGCCTCAGCCTCCCAAGTAGCTGGGATTACAGGCTTGTACCACCGCGCCCAGCTAATTTTTGTATTTTTAGTAGAGATGGGGTTTCACCATGTTGGCCAGGCTGGTCTCGAACTCCTGACCTCAGGTGACCCACCCATGTTGGCCTCCCAGAGTGTTGGGATTATAGGTGTGAGCCACCGCACCCGGGGCCTTTCACTTTCTTGATGGTGTCTTCAATAAAAAGTTTTAAGCTCTGATTAAATCCAATTAATGTATGTTTCCTTTTATTACTCAGGACACAGCTTCTTAATCATAAACAAATAAAAAACTTTTTGAATGCCAGTTACCTAAAGAGAGGTGGTGATAAGATTTTTAAAGTGAGATGTTAAGTATGAAACTGTTTTTTAAGTTTTTAGCTTAGAGGTAAGAAGCAATTGTTATTTGAAAGCAGAATGTTTATAACACTACAGACCCAAAAATACTTTTTTTCTACTAAATATGAGACCCATCTCCATTGAAGGAATGTGTGATGAAAATCCTTTATGGAAATGTATGCGCATGTTTCTGTCAAATTATCCTGCCATAAAATAGTGGCCTTGGCATCCATTCTTGAGTAAAATTACAGTTTCTCTTCATCAATTTTATTTTGTGTCTCATCCTGGGCACATCTGCACTATTGAGAGTAGGGTCAGGATTCTCTGAATGGTGACGTCAGCTTTCTTGGGCGATTTGGAGACTGTTTGTGAGGAGCACTCAGGAAGTCAGCTTTTCTCTTCTGAATTGGCCAATGAAAGTAAGGCCTAGCAAACTCTGAAAACCTTTGGAGGGAGAAAAATGCATGGAAGTTCATCAGCCCTGGACTGCCAAATTCTTCCCTGGCAGAGCTGGAGAAACAGCCCCGCCCTGGGGCAGGTGGTTCAGACATGGCCAGGACTCTGTCTGTGGTTGTGGTTCCTTTTCTTCTTCTATAAAAGCGAATGTTCCCAGGCTTGGTAAGTGTGGCCACAAATCAAGCTGTAGAGAAAATGAGGCCTGCCCAAAGTTTCTAGATTCACTATATCAGAAACCATTCTTTGAACGAACTTGATGATTGAAATCAAAGAGTGAAAAAAGTAAATGAACAAGTTCAATTTATGGGTGAGGTTTCTGTCCTACCCACCTGATGTGGGCTGAACTGTGTCCTGCTCCAACTCCTCCAGTTCCTCAGAATGTGGCTGTGTTTAGAGACAGGGCCTTTAGAGAGGTAGCGAAATTAAAATTAGGTGACCACGGTGGACTTCAATCCAATCTGACTGGTGACTGTGTAAGAAGAGGAGACTAGGACACAGACACGCACAGAGGGACCACCACGCGAGGACACAGGGAGAAGACGTCAACTATAAGCCAAGGAGAGAGGCCCCAGGAGAAGCCAGCCCTGCCCAACCTGATCTTGGACTTCCAGCCTCCAGAACTGTGAGAGAATAACTTTCTGTTGTTTAAGCAGCCCAGTCCGTGGTACTTCGTCATGGCAGCTCTAGCAAACTAATACTCTACCTATTTTTAGCAACTTCTGTGGAGAGAATTTTTTCCCTTTGGAAATGGAACATGGAACATTACATGAAATGTTGATTGGCTGATATGGATTTCATCATTACTGACTGCTTCAAGCAAAGGTGTTTATCTTTCTAGCTGACGTTCATAAAGCATTTATAAAGTGCTTTTATTTTATCTTCACAGTTGACCATTAAAACAAGCAAGGCAGGTGGCTATTATCATTAACTACAGTTCACACAGGAGGAAGCTGAGCAACTTCTCTAAGAAATTCAGCCAGAAAGTAGCAGAGAAAGGGGCTTGAACCCAGGTCTTTGGTGTTAAGCCCCTTTTCCCCTCTGGTCAAAACTGTATTCCCAGAACTTATGGCTGGTTGTGTTTCTGGGAAAGGCACTACACGTTGTAACAATGTAAGTCTAATCTAATTTATTAACAGAAAAGTTTTATAATGGAGGTTATAGTATGGACTAAGTGCTTGATTCCCAAATTGTTATACAAAGAACAAAAATCCCATACGTGATCAAGCCCAGGCTCTGTACCTGTACAGTACACAGTGAGAACTGGCAATATAATACCTGCTTTTATAAAATTTAATTTCATTTTGAATACAGTTCCCAGGAGAGGGTTTGTGCAGAGTAGGATGAAGGGCTGGAGGTTTTGTGGAAACAGCTGGAGATTTCCTGATTTCCAGAGGTTTTGCCTGAGGCTGAGGCTGAAGTGGCCCATGGGACAGATGCTGTGGGGAGGATGGGGGAGGTCCCCTGAGGCCTGGCGCTGGGTCTTTTCACCACTAGGACCCATCAGGAGGCTGTTGGAACACTGTGGGTACCCCAGGAGGTGAGAGCCTCTCTGATTGAACCTTTGTGGAGGGAAGCATTACCGAGCCTTTGCTTTGCTGCCTGAGGACCAGCGTGAGACTGAAGCTGCTTTGGTATAACAGAAAGTTCCTTTGCTCTTCTGGAAAACCAGGGCCCTACGACTTAGCAGCACACAAGGGTGGAACTCAGTGCCCAGGAACTGGCTTGTGTGTGCACTGAGGTGCCTCTGAGTGAAGATGCAACGTCCAGCTCCAACCCAAAGTGTCTCTAAAACACCCGTCCGTCTCTAAAACAGCAAAGCGTCTCTAAAACACCTGCACTTGCTCCGTGGAGAGGGCAGGAAAACAGGCAAAATCAGCGAGTGGCTTTCCCACGGCCCTAATGGCCAAAGCCCCATGGACAGCTGCCCTGTCTCCTGATTCTCTAACCACAGCCAGCAGCAGCCTGTTTTCCCTCTTTCACATCATCGCTGTCACACTGGACGTGAAATTTAGGGCATCCGTGTGGGGAGTCCTTGGCCATCTGTGTCTAGTACTAGTGAAACAGGAAGAAGCACTTTTTCTTTTTCTTTTTTTTAGAAAGGCCCTGTCCTGAGCCTGCAGCTGGAAGGAAGAGTGGCTTGGCGCTGTTATTTTTAGAAGGTGGAGGGCTGGGTGAAGATTGCAGCCTGGGTCAGGGTCTGCTTTCATTATGGGAGCGATTTTTCCAGGGAGGTCCAGCCTTTCCTCTGGGGTCACTTGTGAGGAAGGTAACCCAATGCACTGTAGAAAAGGTGGTCTGGCGGACAGTGGCTTTGCCACGTTGCCTTTTCTGTGTCCTGGTGAGTCATCTTACAACAGCCCTGCTGGAAGAGAGACGTGAGGTTTGGAGACAAGAGTTCACCCAGTCACCATCTTCACAACCCCTATACTCCATTTTAAATATAAACAGAACCAAAACACAAGCCAACAAACAAAAAACTCCAAAAAATCTTGATCATTTTTCAAAATTTCCCCTTCATCTCCTTTTTTATGGAGTGCACCTGTCTGCCTATCTTCCTATCTCACGTATCTATCAATCTATCTCCTATCATCGCTCTACCTACCCCTCCATGCAGCCATCTAAACTTGATCGGAAGTCAGGGAAGCACAAATGTCTCTCACCCCCGCATTTGCAGTGGGAAAACTACCCTCCTGCTAGCGGTGAAAATATCCCTCCATTGACCTTTGGACAACTCTCTGGGCCTGAACCTAATGACCCAGTTATATCCTATTTTCTATAACCCTGATGGGAAAAGGAGGTGGGTTCTGTAAAGAGAGAAAAAGAGGATAGATCCATAAGATCGTTCAGTTCCACTGCAACTTCTCTGTGGAGATGAGACCGAAGAATGGAATCGACTGTTTTCTTCTGCAAATTTCCCAGAAAAGTGATCTCCTCCCCAGTGGTCAAACTGTTTGTTTTCTGGGACTGAGATTTAGCGCAGTTTTGTTTGTTTGCTGGGTGAGGGCAACACGAGGGAATGAGGCACAACACTGAACTGAGCTTCTGATGCAACGTCAACGAGCCGGATTGCATTCCCATTTTACACTCTTCCGCTGGTCTAGATAAGAGGCTTTAGGACATGAACACTTAGCTAGCTTGAGAGTTTAATAAAAGGCCGATGCTTCATCTCTTGGCTTAATTATTTGATTGCCAAGGAGGCTGTCTTCCCTACACCTTATTCTCAGCGGACAGCCTGGTGCCCTTGACTGTCCAAACTGTTACAGGCCCACAGTCCAAGACAAGATTCTCATGAGAAAAAGTGCAGGAGAGACAGGAAATGGGACCCCAGGAGTCTGTTCTCATGACATGAATTCTGTGGAAACAATGGGATGGGTCTACTCTTTTCCAGTTTTTGGTTGACTTTCTTCTTTGATGATCCTTCTTTCTCCTGACCCTTCCACCCACCCTGACCCTCTCCCAGGGATGGGAAGCAGGATATTTTCACAAAGCCTTTGTTCCTGGGAGGAGCTCATGCTGTCTCAGGTCAAACTCTCCCTTCCCATTCCAACTACTCAGGTGCCCATGGACTTCCTGCAGGAGCATCTCCAGGAGTCCAGGATTCCCTGCCCATATTTTACCGGGATGGGAGTAAAACACACCCCTCTAATTCACGTAAAATCTAAATTGCTTTTAAAAGTGGCACAAATTAAAACATTAAACACCAATTGAGATATTCATTGTCCTTTTACTGTCAGTGAGGACCTCATCCAGACTGTTCAAGGAAGGTGACCTTTGCTTCTGAGGCAGGAGGTAGGAGCTGTACTGTGAGCTGCCTGTGATCCCAAAGAGCTTGCAGGAGGCTGTTGCCACCAGGGCATTGATGGTGTGGACGGGAGCAGGGAATTCGGGGATGTGACTATTGTTACTTATATAACGCATGGTTCCTGTAGCTGATAGAGGATGCTTTGGTGAGTCTTATGCTGCTTTTCAGCACCCCCAGCATCACCTGGAGCCCTGCAGAGCAGACAGGGCTACTCACTCCACGATGGCTAACTAGTCAAAGTGGACTCAAAGGGATTAACTTTCTTAACTCAGGTTCCAAATGTAGGGTACTTGCTGTCAGTATCCAAGGTCTCAATTCTTGACCTTCCGAGCACATCTTTACAATGGCCGCTTGAACATTTTTCTAGCTTAAAGAATTTCCTGTTAGAGAAACTCCACTTTTCTCCACCCATGCGTTAGAAAACATTCCTGGTGACATTATCTCAGTACCAGCCTCAAAGAAGAAAGCAGATCCTCAGCCTCTGTGCCTCTCCTCAGGGATGGCCGTGCATCTGTGACTTTCTCTGGCACATGCCATAGGCTGCAGTGGGTTTGTAAGACGACGCTCCAGTGCTGTCACCATGCTTTGCTAAATGAACATTGCTGTGTAATGGTGCTCTGCATACAAAGCTTCTCCCAGCTTCATTTTGGTTGGTTTACACACACATAAATTCAGGATGAAAACCATCACCCTTATTCCTGGACTGAAAATGCAGTTTCTGATGCTTGAAATGGAAGACATTTGTCCTTCCCCTAACCTGGGAGTAACCTATTCTCCAAATAAGCTTCTTTGTAATAAGTATCTGAAAGGCAGCAGCACACTTAAAGGGTTCAGCATACAGCTGAAATTTTGAAAATCCACAAAGACAGGTTTACAAAACACCATTTGCTTCGGACTCAGACGAGATCAAGAGAATTGTCCATATTGCTTACTTCATCTCCCTGACTGTCTCTCCCTTAAAATTTATTTTCACAGTTTTAGGTGGAAAGGCTATTCCCCAGCTGCAGGTGATTTTGAGGCCTCACACCTGGGCACTGTGACTTTTGTGTGTTTGTGGTCTTAACCTGCCCTACAAAAGTATTACAGATTCCAGTGCAACTTGTGAAACCCAATGCAGCATTTTCAGAGACCTTCCTAACTCTTTCCTGAAGGAAGTTATCGTCGACTTACGTTGATGAGAAAACTAAACAAGTGGAGGTAAACTTCTCTATAATCAAACAAGATTTCCCTGCTGAAATGCTCCATGCCCACCTGAGAGTTGGAAAAGAGCCATGGGAAAACCAGTACAGGCCTTAGCATTGCCCACTCATCCCAAGTCAGACCTGATCACGTGGGAAGAACGCACTTGCTTCTCTTCACAGGCATCGTTCAACCACGTGTTCAAGGCAAAGTGTGCTCGACCAGATAAACTGGCTGGCTGTAGAATAGGATACCTACTCCTGTTCATTTGTTTCAGGTCCATAAGTGAATTTAGAACTCTCAGATTATTGCTGTAGGAATCTCAGTAAGGGCTATGAGTGGCTTCTTCACCTGCAACACGTTCTCGCAGGAGCCACAGGTGCAGAGAGAGCGGGACTGCCATTGCCAACGGCTGGCGGCAAGCAGGAAGAGACTCCGAAAGAGTGTTCTCTAAAGCCAACTCCACATCTCCCTCTTCTGTGTTCCTTTATGCTTTTTCCCATCCCTCGCTTGACCAGAGAGGAGAAGAAGGGCAATATCCCCGAGCATCTTCCTTGCGCAATTTCGCAAGAGCAAACGTGTTTTACTTTTCACTAGGAAACAAAAAGCACAAATAAAGAAGCGTTAGGGCAGTGAAAATTCCACATAGATAATGACTTAAATATTTTTCCTCAAACTGAGGAGGGGTAAATAATTTTTCGCGTTTCCCAGCAGCACTATTTCCTCTCTCCAAGGCAGGTGTCATGGCTGATGCAAACCTGTTCTCCTAAAAAGGTTGATATTCTACTGTCTAGTAGAGTGGACAGTGGGAACAGGTCCATTTCAGACGAGTCTGGGAGGGTTGTGAGGCTCTGGCATCCCTTCGGTGCCAAGCACAGCTCTGAGCATTTGGGAAGCGAGCTGCTGAAACAGGATCTGTTGTGATGATGTGATGTGTGGCTGGGACCAGGAAGTGGACTCAGTGCTGAGGCTCGGAGGCTGTGGGTACCAGTCAGTACCACGGGCAGGAGACTGAGTGGTTGGGTCCAGTTCCCTAATCTCAAATACAAGAATGTTGGAATAAATGTTCTCTATGGCCCCTTCCAAGTATAAGTTCATACGAAGGAAAAGTGAATACCACAAAATGTAGAGATTCTGGAGGGAGCACACCTGCGCATCTTTGTACTTTTACTGTCACAACCATTCTATAAGTGTGAAATCGGGTCAAAATAGTCAAAAAGGTAAATAGTTCCCATAAGAAAATTCTTTGGTAGATTTAATCTACTCATGTGGAACAATGAGAACTTTTTCATGTTGTCAAAGAGAGTATCATGAAATCTGTGATGCTCTGAAAGATGTATCTGATCTTCGACTTCGTGTTTTCTGGCATACAACTTCTAAAATGCTTAGAGTCTCCAAAGTGATGTCTTTTGTATGATAATGATGGCAGCCCCTATGTACCTTCAGGATGGGGCTGGCCACTGGAAAGACAAAGGCAGGATTGGGACTGTTAGACCTCCTCACCCCACGCAACCTCCAGGGTTGATCAACCAAGACCAATGGCTTACTCACTCCTGGCCACATAATGAAGTCTCCGTACAAACCCAAAAGAATAGGATTTGGAGAGCTTCTGGATAGCTGAACATAAGGGGAGTGAACAAGAGCTCATCCACGTGCCAGGAGGGTAGTGCACCTCAGTTTCACAGAGACAAAAACTCCTGCGCTTGGGACCCTGCCAGACCTCGCCCTGAGTGTCTCTTCATCTGACTGTTTCCTTCCATCCTTTAAAACATTCTTCATCATAAGCTGGAAAACATGTTTCCCTGAGTTCTGTGAGACACTCCAGCAAATTAATCAAACCCAAACAGGGGTCACAGGAACCCCAACTTGAAGCCAGTCGGTCAGAAGTTCAGAGCCCCGAACCTGAGACTGGTGTTTAAGGAGGTGGAGGCAGTCTTGTGGTCCTGAACCTCGCCCTGTGGGACGTGCCGCTGTCTCCAGGTGGAGGGTGTCAGAGTTGAACTGGAGGGCACCCATGGTGTCAGCTGCAGGTTGACTGCTTGTTTATTGGTGGAGAGAAAGTACCTGCACTTGCTCACCGAAGCCTTCTGTGTTGTTGGTTGTTTTTTTGGTGTGAGAGCCAAGGACAGTTTCGAGTTTTTCCACATTCAAAATCAAACTCTTACGGGTGCTCAAGGCTCCTTAGGCACAAGATTTCAGATTAGGCACTTTGGAGAATAGATTCTCAATCCAAATACTGCCCAGGTCACATACATCTTGAGACTGGGGCAGAAGGAGAAGGACCAACACAGAATTATTGAGGAACTACTATGTACTAGCACTCCACCCAGCAGTCTGTTCATCACAGCGAAGAATGTTTTGCGTAGAGTACTGTTTTAATTGCACAAGAAATAGCGTTAAGTAAAGCAACAGAAGCAACAGATGGCTCACATGTAGGGAAAAATGTTTTCAACTTCAGTGGAACGGTGGGGATGGAATCCTCATCAGGTCATTTTTGATGGGTGTCTTCTTTGTTTAACACGTGGGGAGACTGATGCCGAAAAGGTTCCATTCCCACAGGGTCCACCCAGGTGGAGGGACGCGGGTCCACGTTAGAGACTGGGAGTGGTGATCGGATGTTTGGGAAGGCCCAGAAAGGTTTCATGGCAGAGGCAGTGCTAGGGATGAAGAAGAGATAACTTACCCAGATTTCAAGGTAAGAGGCGAGAAGGGGTTGCCATGCAGCTCAGAAAGCTGACTTCATCAATGCAGCGAGTTGGGTATTTGAAAGGAGTTTAAGAAACTCCTGCCTGGGATGAAGGCCTCGGTTTTGCAGAGGGGGACAATGTGGTCTGGGCGAGGGGCTGAATTCAAACCCTCCTGCTCCTGCCCACTGCCCCACCATTCACTGAGTACTGTGCCTTTCAGAGGCAAAAAAGCAGGGACCACTGAAAGTGACCTCCCCAGTTTTAAAATACCCTGCACTCAAAGTTCATGTTGCCACTTTATGTGGCCATAAGATTGTAAGAACCGACAAATTCAGGCTGTGAATTCTTGACCCTGTATTTTGCCCTAAAGAAGCCATCTAAATGTAGGTGATTAATTGTCCCTGTTTGCCTGGGATAGAGTTGTTTCCAGGGACAAGGGACTTCCAGTGCAGAAACAGGGACAGTCCCAAGCGAACCCAGACGAGCTGGGTGATCCTAAAGGGCCACTCTCCCTGCAAACAGTAAACCTTAGATAAAAAGAAAGCATCGTGTTAACAACTTTTTTTTTTTTTTTTTTGAGACAGAGTCTCGCTGTGCCGCCCAGGCTGGAGTGCAGTGGCCGGATCTCAGCTCACTACAAGCTCCGCCTCCCGGGTTCACGCCATTCTCCTGCCTCAGCCTCCTGAGTAGCTGGGACTACAGGCGCCCGCCACCTCGCCCGGCTAGTTTTTTGTATTTTTTAGTAGAGATGGGGTTTCACCGTGTTAGCCAGGATGGTCTCGATCTCCTGACCTCGTGATCCGCCCGTCTCGGCCTCCCAAAGTGCTGAAATTACAGGCTTGAGCCACCGTGCCCGGCCTGTTAACAACTTTTATACAGAATTCACAGAAGGCAAGAATATGCCTAAGAAAACACAGACAGGATATGATCGTGTCTGCCTGTTTCAGGCAACTCTGCTTATTTTTTGTGCCATTCGTTCATTCATTCATTCATTCCAACAATGGATGTGTAGTCACCACTGTGGCCCGGTGGCCCTGCTCAGTTCTGGAGTGGCAGCGGCCGCAGCGCAGCAGGAGGGCCGGCCGGTGTCGCAGAGCTCCAGACAGCTGCCTGTTACCCCAGGGAAAGAGCCGTCCTGCTGGACCTGGTTGGTTGGTTTGTTTGGTTGGTTTTTATCACACGTAACTTTCTTCAGCCATTGACTTTAGCAGATTATTTACGTATCTTTGTTTTCTTTCTGGACAGTGTGTATCTATAGGAGGGAGAAATTTATTTTGCCAAAGACAGTCATAGAAAGCGTTACCGATCCTGGCCGGGCCCAGAGTAGCGTTAGAAGCCCTGGGTGCTGGCTGCTTTTGTGGGCGTTGCGTCAGCTCCTGAGCCCACTGTCCTGGGGTAAAATCAGGAAATGATGCCGGTCGCTTTTCTTCTCCCAGAGATTCCGTGGATTCTGCAATAACACGTGTGGAAGTGCATCGTGTTCTACAGAAGCGCTCTCAGTACTTGAGTGGCTTGAACACTAAGATTTCATGGGCAAGATGACATAGGCACTAGATGTTAAATAATATGTAAGATGCTTTGAAGCATTCTATTTTTTATTTATGAAGATTTTATAATATTAAATATGTGTCTGTGTACTGTTATTATGTTGACTTATATTATTTGAAAATCCTATTTTGATTTCAAATATATTTCATATTTAATTTAATTCACATTTAATAATTTAAATATGTTTCATAATTCATAGTTTTTCTTATGATAAGAACGTTAGAACACTTATTTTTGGAAAATACAGAAATGTAAAAATAAAAAAGCCTTGACACCAAACACAAGCTGTGTGGGAGAGCTCTGTGCCTGTCCTACTCTCAGGCAGGAGGCCTGGGTCACAGCCTGTGGTCATTTGCCTCCACTAGGAAACTGTGCCCTCAGGATGGGCACACCAGGTTGCGGCCTCTGACCTCTGCCAGCCTATGTGCTCCTCGTGCCTCCAGCGGACCTTCCTGTTCTTCTTGACCTCCAAATCTGGGCTGCCAAGGACAGAGCTGAGAGACCCAGGATGAGAGAAGCAGGGCTGGTCATGCCAGTGCGTGAGGGACCTGAGAGCGGGGGCGTCAGGCGAGGGCCTCTCCAGCTGAGAAGCTCTGCTGGGACTCTGTCTGTCTTTTCTTTTATGAATATATGTGGGTGTCATTTGCAAATGAAAAAAGCAACGCATGATGAGGAAGTCTTTTACGTTTAAACATCTGTTGCTCCCAGTTCCTACAGAAGAAGGGCTTCCCTCCGTTTCCCCACCGGCGCCCCAGAGAGTAATTCACTGAGGCAGGAGGACATTTATTAAAGCGATTGTTTGTAGAGGGGAGCAGGAGCCAACAGCAACAGCACCCTGAAGCCAAAGAGCCATGAGCCACCTCAGGGAGGCCAGGTGCTGGTGGCCACTCCCGGGTCACTGTCTGTCCATGGAAGATGGGGTGGGGCTTGCAAGGAAAGGGAGCTTCTCTGTACAAAGTCTGTTCCAGACAATAGGAGACCAGGAAGGTTTAGGGCTCCTATTTTCTTCCACTCCATATCCACAATTATTTCAGTTAAATGCCATTGATCTTGGAGATTCTGAAAGCGTGTTGGAGTCTGCGAATTGTTGGTCTTCCTACTACAGTAAAACTAATAATAATTTAAAAAAGAGGATGAATGACTGTGATCGGGCATGACGACATACAGCCCCTTTTAGAGGTGAGATTCTTCATCTGCAACCACAGCAGTTCCCCGGGGGACAACGTGGTCTCTGACTTCATGCTCTCCCCTAGCAGAGGGACCTGGTGTCTGAATCTGTTGTTCCCTCAGACCATCTTCCATTCGTCAGTTCCTCTATTGAGGCTGCCTTTTTGTCCAGAGTTCGCTTTTGGCCACTGGTTTTCTTGACTTGATGAAGACCTCTGGCTTAGCTTCCCCGGACCCAATAAAAGTACTTCTTTCCACTAGTAAATTGCTATTTAAGTTTTAAGCATTGAGTTTCACTTTCACGACAAATGCTTAAAAACGCATACAGATTATGATGAATTCCATTTTTGAGGAAACAGTTTCAGAGGAGTTGGAGGGTTGGCCAAAGCTGAATCTCAAACCTAGAAAGTGCTGGAGTGAGGTTTGGAAGCCAATTCTTATTCTAAATCACATGCTCTAAGCAGCGGTCCACTGGGAACCCCCACAGGCTGTGCCGCTGTAAGCTGAGACAAGACTTCTACAGTCCACTTTGGTAAAAGTGTGTCAAGGTGCTAAGGGACTTGGGGTTGGTGTGTTGGCAGAGACCCAGACAGTGGTTTGGACTGTATCTGGTGACTTTAGGAGCTTTCGACCGGCAGAGAAACACAATTGAGCTGTGCATGATGACAGCCACCCTGCAGCAGCCTGGAGAGTGGTTACGTGGGGGACCGGACTACCAAGCGGATTATTCCAGCAGTTCAGGAAGACCTGGGGAGGCAAGTTCACAGTCAGAAAGTGACAGTAGGAATGGAAACACCGGACAGAATAAAAATCAAACACCACTAGCACTGATGAGCTTTAGAAGCTGAAAGAGAGAGGAGTGAAAGGAGACAGCCAGGTGTATCCTGGATGACTTGGGTGAACGAGAACAGGAAGGTGAGGGCAGAGATGCTAACGGTGGTTCTGGCCATCTAAGTCTGGGGCCTGAGCCGAGAACTGAGATGAAGATGTTCAGTAGAACACTGAAAACAGGGCACTGGGGAAGGAGGGCGGGTTAGGGAGGTGCCGGTTAGGGAGAGGTCTGCGGAGGGATGGTGGCTGATTTCTGGTGGTGCATAGAATTGTTGAGATGGGACATAGGAGAAGAGAGTTCTGGACTTTCGTAGGAGTCTCAGCAGAGTTCCTCTGAAGTATGGCTTTTGTTCAGTGAGGGTTGTTGAGTGCCTTGCCTTTGTTTCAGGATTACTTACACATTACAGTGTTAAAAACAAATAATTACTGCCCTTGTGTTAGCATTTGGGCCACTGTCACAGGGGTCTTCATTAAAGCAAATTCCATTTCAGTGAAAGAGCCGTGCAGCTCATTTCCCTGCCTGCTTCTTTTTAATAAAGAAGGGTTTGGCCTTCGACAGAGAGAAAGACCAAATCTTTATCCTGAGCTTCCCAAACATCTGACTGATCACTTTTACCTCTCGGGGGCCATAAACCTGGTAGAACGACTTCTCCAAACAAGCAGAAAACATCCGGCTGCTTAATCCTAAACCAAAGCCAAACTCATTTTAAAATGAGACAGGAAAGCTCTTAGAGGCAAATGTGACAGCCTCACCCTTCTCAAGATCAAACAAGGTAATGTGACTTTCAGTATTTTTTAACTCTGGGCCTTAATCACCCTGAGAATAGGGGCAGCTGATGTTGGTCATGTCTAATTAAGATTGTTCCATGCCATTTGGTTTCTAATGACGGCCATTGCACCCTTTCCCACACAGTGGCTGGTCAGTCTGCCTCCATCTATCATCAAGCATTCTCATTGAGTAGTAGCAATTATAATTCCAAAGTCAATAGCAGTATCAAAGCAAGGTTAAATAAACACCATAAAGTTATTAGGGATGAAAATATCTACAAACCTAGCAATATTATTCATAGATATACAGTGGAATCAGGATGTAACATGACAATTTTTTTAAAAGGATTGGAATGAAAAGTTGGGGACACTGGGAGGTGGGTTCCAGATGAGATGATAAAGTGGGGTTCCCAACAGGACCCCAGGCCTTGTGCCGCAAGTTCACAGGTTCAAAGCTGGCCGAGCGGCGGTGATGGAATATTTTTAGGTTTACGTGATGTATCAGTGAATGACTCCCAGCACCGTTCTCACTGAGCGCTCCACAAAGCAAACCCTGTTGGAGAAAAGGAACAAAATGAAATATAATGCTAGATTACGAGCAAAAACTCAAATTAGTGTTTCTGCTCATGAGTTTATGTAAGGAGGGGAAATGAGATTGTGTCACCTAGCCAACCCCTGCCCTTTCCTTGTGGGCGTTTCTTAACCAAATCAAACTTCAGTGCACACCCTAGAAGGGCAAAGAAAAGGTATCGTTGTTGGGCCACTCCCTGTTCTGTTCTTTCCTGAACTCACAGAGAATTTCCTGCTCTGGGGTTATGAGTATCCATCTTCCATGAGAATGTTTAAAATCACTGAAAGTTTAGTATTTATGGAGGGGCCTTGGACTCGCGCTCCCTCCCTCTCTCCATGCCTGTACACCTACATAGGTTGATTCAATACCATTTAATGGTATGTGAGCTTGTGTGTGTGTTCACATGCATACACACACGATGTATAGGTGATTATATCCACAGGACCTACACACACATATACATGCATGCGATCATCTTAGCTCAGGCTGCTGTAACAAAATACCACAGACCGAGGGGCTGACACAACAGACATTTATTGATCCCAGTTCTGGGGGCTGGAAGTAGCAGAACAAAGTGTCGGCAGGTTCGGATTTTGTGAGACGTCTCCTCCTGGGTTTCAGACAGACCCACCTTCTCATTATGTCCTCACATGGCAGAGAAAGAGAGAGACAGAGACAGAGAGTGTGTGTGTGTGTGGGAGACAGGGAGAGGGGAGAGAGCGCGCACACATGCACAAGCTCTCTGGTTTCATCTTCTAAGGTCCTATCACAAGGACTCCACCCCCATGACATCATCTAAACCTAATTACCCACAAGGGCCCCTTCTCCAAATACCATCACATTGGGGGTTAGGGCTCCAACATATTAATTTTGGGAGGAAACAATTCAATCTCTAATGACTGACTGAAGACATTCACCTGAATTTTGTAGACTTACGTAACATGGTTGTCTGAACCGAATTACATTTTATATTACATGTGTTCCTTGGAAAATATGTCCTCTTTTATGTTATTTATATTTATTTATTTATTTATTTCAGATGGAGTCTTACTCTGTCGCCCAGGCTAGAGTGCAGAGGCATAACCTTGGCTCACTGCAACCTCTGCCTCCTGGGTTCAAGCAATTCTCCTGCTTCAGGCTCCTGAGAAGCTGGGACTACAGGTGCCCACCACCACACCTGGCTAAGTTTTTGTATTTTCAGTAGAGACAGGGCTTCCCTGTGTTAGCCAGGATGGTCTCCATCTCCTGACCTCGTCAGCCGCCCGCCTAAGCCTCCTTTGCAAAGTGGTGGGATTACAGGTGTGAGCCACTGTGCCTGGCCCCTTGGGAAATATTCTTAGGCACTGAGAACAATTTATGTGTTCAAACAGGTTTACAATGGACCATCTTTGAAAAAAAAATGATGACCCCATTCCCTCCAAGAAGTAAATATGTCTTTTATCTTCTTTTCTGAATTTCTTGAAAATCCAAGAAATTCTCATGACTGCTTTCTCTTGTCCCCAGTAAAACAGGGACCACACGGCACATTGCTCCCCCTGTCCCCACCCTCCATGCCCTAGAGGATTAATGCTGTTGAAACACTGGGACTATCCGCTGAGTGAAAAATTTAATATTTCTGTGTTTCCTATGTGCATTACCCTTCAGGAGTATAGAGGAGAGTCGCCCACAGCCGGTTTACATTTGTGGTAAAATACGCCTAACATAAAAGTTACCATTCCAATGCATGCAGTTCACTGGCGATGAGTACATTCACACTGGTGGACAGCATCACCACCTTCCATCTCCAGAACCTTCTCTTCCCAGGTTGAAACTCTGTACCCATTAAATGATAACTCCTCATTCCCCTTCCACAGCCCCTGGCAACCCCATTCTTCTTTCTGTCCCCATGAGTTTGATACTCCGGGTGCCTCACATGAGTGGAATCACACAGTATTTCACCTTTCATGTCTGGGTTATTTCACTTAGAGTAACAAATGCAAAGTTCATCCATGCTGTAGCATGGGTCAGAATTCCCATCCTGTTTAAGGCTGAATAATATTCCCTTTTAAAAAATTGTTTACTCACTCATCCATCCACTGCCTATATTTGTAAATAAAGTTCTTTTTGGAAAACAGCTGTGTCCAGTCGTTTACACATGGTCTGTGGCTAGGCAGTTACAACAGAACTTTATGTACCACAAAGCCAAAAATATTTACTCTCTGGATATTTACAGAAAAAGAATCGCAGCTCCCTGTTACAGAGAATACTCTAGAACAAGAAATCTGATGAGAAAGAGGCAAAGATGTTTCAAGGCCCAACAGTCAAAATCCACCACCCCTGCGCCACCCCTGGGGACGGACTAGCGCCGGTCCTGTGCACCTGCCTGGCGTCTGGCTCTGCGCGCCCCACTGTGGACCAGCGATGGCAAGTGGAGGCGGCTTGCTTGCAGTGGCAGGAGGATTTCTTTGCCCCTTCCTCACAGCCCAATTTGTCCCAACTTTGTTTTAGCCACAAGAGTGTGTCTGTGTGGCCTGCACCACCAGCAGAGGGGACCCAAATGTAGGGGCGCCTTCTCCCCAGCGCGTTTGCACACAGCCATCCCGCTCTGGGCTCGCAGGTCCCAGCACCAGGACCTAGCTGAGGGCAGCCTTGGTGTGTGGCGGAGGAAGACCATCTGTCCTGCCCTCCGCATGGTGCTGCCTACTGTGACAAGGACACTGCTGCGAACGGGCGGGGCCTCTGCGCTCAGGCCTGGCTCCCAGGGCAGCCTCCTGAGAGATGGACTCCGCAGCGGCAGCCTTTGAGACCTTTACTAGCCGCGCACCACTCATGACAAGCATTCCCAAACCCGGGCGGGACCTTCTTAGGCTGTCCCAAGAATCCCCTAAATGAAATTCTAATGTGGAATGTGCTCAGGGAGGTAAGCTAGACAAGTGTATTTTAAGATACAATTCACAGAGCTCTGGCTACATTGAGGCCGTAGGACATTTCCAGAATTAGAAAGAACTTGAGCTAGAATTTGAAGGTTAAGTGAACGTCCTAACGTGGACACACGTAAGGAAATAAGAGACTTCCTTTAAGGACTGTATGAGATGCTGGGCATGGTTGTTGGAAACAAGCTAATAAATGACTTTGCTATTATCATTGATAATTCCATATATAATTGTTTCTTTACTTAAAGTAATGAATACAAAGTTGTATAACTTCTTCATTTTCTTATTTTATTATGGTTAATAGCGATTAATTTATAAAATAGCGTCAATTTCTATCCCAAGCAAGAGGCACGTTTAATGCACGTTGACACTCCACAAGTGTCTGCTCAATCATCGAACCTCTGAGGATTTGAAACAGAGGACCTTTTCTTTACAGTTTGCACTTGTTTTTAGAGTCTATTCTCATTGTAGGTTTGCTATGTATGAAATCTGTACAAAGCAGAAGACAGCAAAAGCATCAGGCTCCCAGGTTCCCTCAAGCAGCAGGCATCATGCTTCAGTGGGACGTGAGATGGACTGTCTTCAGTCACCCAAGGTACGCAGCAGGTGACCAGGGCTGGGTATTGCAGAGTCTTCCCGGAAAGGTGGGATTCTCCTATTGTAACTACTAGCGTACCCTACTGACAAAATGACATGGTTAATTCCAATCGCAAGAGCCCTACCTCTCTATCCAACTTGGGAAGCAGAAAACGTCCCACATCCAGCCAGCCACCTTCCAGAATTAGACTCACCCACATGAGTGCTACATGCATCTAAGCTATTTTCCTTGAAGGACTGAGGTGTTGTGTGAGGCATCCATGCTCCCTGAGCCCCAGTGGCCATCCTCAATTACATGAACAGAAAGAGAAACTGGGACTTTATTATACAGCTTTACATTTGTGATTCTAGCAAACTCCTGGAAGCTCTGGGGCTTCACCAGGTTAATGAGCTATACTAAAGGTCCCAAACTATGGCTCTCAGACCAAATTCATCCTGTTGCCTGTTTTGTAAATGAAGTTTTATAGGAACCCAACCAGGCTCAGTTGTTTACGTTTTGTCAATGGCTGCTTTGATGGCTGTTGTCTCTACAATGGTAGACTTGAGTAGTTGAGACAGACACCTTCTGACTCACAAGGCCCAAAATATTTAATATCTGGCCCTTTACAGAAAAAGTGTGTTGTACCCTGAGCGAGGCTCACGCTGAGGAGCATCTTAAGTTCATTAACTCCAGTCTATGCGCAGGAGGTCAGAGATCCCTTGCGTAGGCCTGTTCTGTTCCTACACAACAGTCACTCCTACCAGAGCGTGCCCAGGAAAGGAAACCATTTGAAGCGAACATAAAAGGAAATGTATTCTCTACTGTGTTTTCCAATCCTTTGCTGCTTCATTTCTGCAAATGGTGTTATCAGTATTCTTTCCATTAGGCATGACATCCCCTAAAGTGACTGTCAGGTTATTTAATTAATTAATTAATTAATTTATTTATTTATTCATTTATTCATTCATTCATTCAGAGGCAGAGTCTTACTCTGTCACCCAGGCTGGAGTGCAGTGGTGCAACCCTGGCTCACTGCAACCTCCACCTCCCGGGTTCAAGTGATTCTTCTGCTTCAGCCTCCCACGTAGTTGGGATTACAGGCACCCACCATGCCCAGCTAATTTTTGTATTTTTATTAGAGACAGGGTTTTGTCATGTTGGCCAGGCTGGTCTCAAACTCCTGACCTCAAATGATCTGCCCACCTCCGCCTCCCAAACTGCTGAGATTACAGGCTTGAGGCACTGCCCCCGGCCATTTTAAAGACCCAGAGACTCTTCCAATTCAACAAAGCCTTTCTTCTCTTTCTCTTTGGACCCTTGGCCTTTGCTGGGGCTTGCTGCTTGACTTTTCCTCCCCTCACCACTCGACACTCCCACCTTTGTTGCTCCCCTGCCCCACTGGCTTGTGTCAGCACTGACAACACAGACTGTAGCAGCCGCCAAGGAGAAAGAAGGCCCACAGAAATGGGGGCCTGAATTTGCAGGCATTTCACTTACAGAGCAATTGACTCTGCATTAGGAGATGAGAATGCCGTTTCCACCTCTGTCACTAGCTCGCCATGTGACCCTGGGTCAGTTCCATTAGAAAGAAGGAGATGTGAATAATGACTTTTCAAACCAGTTGTTCTAGGTTCTAAAGCATGGGGAGAACACAGCACCTCCTGCATTTAGATCATTCATGAACAAATCTCTGAATTCTGACTCTATTTCTGTGAGTAGTTATGAGTAAAGTTACACCTGCGTTTCACAATTAAAATATTCACATAATTTAGTGACCTGCAGTTGAGTATCCACTGTGTTAGAGCATATTGCCCTAAGCTGTGATAAATCAATCTCGACATTTCAGTAGCTTCTCATGCTGCTGGTGGCGGATCTGGGAGATGTGTTGCTCCTCATGTGACCCCTTCCTCATGGTGACATCACAGCCACGTGTGAGAGAAGAAGGGAGAAATGGGGATCGCACCCAGGAGATCTTATGGCTAGGTTGGGAACTGGCATACATCACGTCCTTCTACTCACATTCGGTTTTCATCTCACGTGGCCCCACACAAGTGCAGGAGGACTGGGCAGGAGAGTTTATCTGTGAATACTCGAGAAGAGGGCAAGGCTAGGCAGGATCAGACACACTCACTGTGTGCCCAACACATGCCAAATGTCACACGGGTCGCTGAGATGAGTGATGTGGGCTTTCTGTGAAGATGCATCTAAAATCAGGAGCCTCCATCTGAGAACAGGAACTGGGTTCTGTCTCTTGTCATCCTCGGTTTCTCACCATGAAGAAACCTTTCGTAAAGAATTTTGAAGTTTGTTGTTGGGAAGGAGCCCATGGTGCAATGAAGTGATAAGTATTCTCTTATTTTTCTTTAGATCTTACTAGATATTTCACCTTAAATCATTGTGCAAGTTATTAAGCTCCTGTCTTTCAACTTCAAAGCCACTCCACGAAGGGGAAGTTGCGATTCTGGAGGACAGCAAAGGGACTTTCTGCTGTCCTTGGCCAGTTGTTCCCTTCAGTACCACTCCTGGCAGTGGTGGCCAGCTGTGTTCGACAGCTTTTCTGCCAGCTTGCCAGGCCAGTGTCATCATGTCGCCCCTAATGTGCCAGTGCAGCCATCCAAACCATGCCCCTCCTCGAGGGCTGAGTCCCAGCTCTGCAGGGCCCCCTCCTGTGAGCTTGGAGGTACTGACCACCCCAATGTCTTTTCTCTGTGTCCACAGCCCAGGGCAGTAGCTTCTCCCTGCAGTTAAGACATCTGGGGCACCAGGGGCTTCCATGTTGGCCTGTTGAGCTCTGACACCTACATAAAGCGTCTGTTTAAATTCCCTCTGTCGAATGGGCTTGTGTGATTTCAGTGTTCCTGACTGGACCGTGACTAATACAGCCATTTGACAACTAAAAGTAAATGTTGAATCTTGCATTTTATTAGTTTTTATTTTCAGGAGCATTCAAGTATCGTATCATCCAGCTTGCTAACCACCCTGCGAAATGCTGGTCAGTTTTGAAAACTGTTTCTAAGCAAAAATATTTTGTTTTCATTTTAACATATGAAATTGATTCATGAGAATAAAAAATTCCACAACTGTCAAAGAACAAGTAGTTGAACTGTTTACACTCATAAAATGAAGGTTAATTGCTTGTTGAAGTGAATATATTCTACACAGTTTAGAAAAGTCGAATATAAATTTTCCTATTCCCCATCCTTTTGGTTTGAAAACTGAAATCAGTTTTAATGCAAGCAATCTTAAATTAACAGCCTTTACAAACTAATGTGGTCTTAATGTAAGCACATAATCTTTATCCTGAAACTTAAACAGATAATGACTAATGACTTCCGTATGTTTATATTGTGCCATGCAGATGCTCTTGATGCTGGCTATGGAGACGCCCGTCCTCTGTCTTCTATGTGTGCAGAGGCAATTTGTCCAACTTATGTGCGCTTTTCCTCAGTTCCTGTTTGCAGCTGCAGAGCCTTCTGTCTGCACATGCTTCTCTTCCTGGGATAGGTGCCCATCTGTATTTCCGTGGTTATGTCCTGCACACGCCTTTGGGGGCACTTCCTGGGCTGCCCTGGGATAATCTGTTGAGGTGTGTCTATCCCATTAGACTACGAATACCTTTGGGTCAGTGGTTTTCAATCAACCATGCGAACTGTGTGCCTGGCACTTCGCCTGGCCTTCAGATGCTCCATGGAGTTTTCCTGAATGAAGCAGTGGACAATGGGGATTTAGCCAGGTACCCCACTCACATGAGAAGGGTAAGGCCCCTAGCGTAGTGCAGATGAGCTGAGCAGTACCATGGGCAGATCCCGCAGCTGATCAGAAGGTTCTGAGACAAGTTTGCAGAACGTATGTGTGCCATGAGCCCCGCGTGCCACCAGAGCCCCGCCACAGGCTGCAGAGGGGAGTACAGGACGGCGCCTAGCGTGGGAGCGCAGACCCACTGGGCCTCCTGTGCCCTCACGTTGGGACTTGAATGTGAACAAACGCTGACGGGCAGAGTGTGCACGGCAGGAATGTACCTGGTGCCAGACCTCTCCAGAAGGCTGCTTTACCAACCCCCAGCCACAGTGGGACCCCCACCTGCCACCCGTCTACGGGACCCTGAGAATGCTCTGGGAGGCAGCTGGATTCTGATGGACAGAAACTAGGGAAAGTGAAGCTTTTTTCTCTTTGGCATAAATGGCCTATTATGGAAAGCCCAGACCTGCCCGGGCTCTGTCTCTGTGCCGAAGACATTTGCCCTTGCCGGAGTCCCTCAAGCAACTCCTTTTATTGTCCAGAGTTTCATATGAGTAATAGAAGCTGCTTTTGCAGACAGCTGCTTTGAGGGTTACACATACTGTTTTAAAGTTGGTTAGGATTTAGAGTGGTATGACTGATATTTTTACTAATGTTAGAATTTAATTGAAAATACTTAGTTTATTGGCACTAGTTAATCCAAGTTATTTTTTCCTAGTTAAGGAACATGCCAAAAGCTGTAATTTGATCATTTTTATATGAACCAAAATAGATTTTGGCTTCAAGATGGGAGGAGGGACAAAGAGTTTTTTCCCTTTCAAAACTGGCCTGACAGTTTAACTAGCAAAGTTAACAGAAATGAGAAGAAAGAAATTTCATAGGAAAAAAACAAGTTATGAAAGTCCTGAGATGTTTTCATAGAGACCAACGGGCCTGTGGCAGCTGTCTAAAGCCATCTGCTGCTCCCTGGACACGGCCATGGAGTGCGTCTCTGTGTCCCAGCACGTCTGCCCAGCACTATGGAGGTGTTGAAGACTGCTGGTACCTGCGCCATCTTAAAGAAGGACAGGCAGAGCCCTTTCTCCCCCCGTCCCCACAGTCAGTCTCTGGAGGCTGGTGGGGTCTGGTGTGGGACCTGTGCCCCCAGCACACTCCAAAACAAGTGAGTGCTTGATGCCAGGGCTGCTAGTTTGTCGGCCCAGCCCCGGCCTCCTCCTGGGGCCGTATCTACCTCTTAGCTGCAGGCTGCCTCTCTAAGCAGTGAGTGTCCGTTCATCCAGTATTTATTGCCCCCACTCTAGGCCCTGACTCAGATAGGAAGCAGCCTGTGGGGAGAAGAAGGACACAATCCTACTCGGAAACATTGTACTGTTTAGTTGGACATCTAATACATGCCTACAGTGACATTTAAATCACCCTGGGGGTTAAATAGCAATCCAGGACAACCATGCAAAAGATGCCCTAGGCATTGTACGGTTCGCCGCCAGGTAAGTGGCCGAGATGCAAATGATACCACTGGAAATGAAAGTGTAAGCAACTTGTGTGAGGCTGCGACATGGTTCCTTCCCATGCTGTTGTGTTTCTTGGTTCTCCCACGTGTGGTGAGCCAGTGGAAGTGCCTCCACACCAAACTCATTTCTTGGTGCTATCTTGATACTGTTTCAGAAAGCTACTTTTGGGCTGGGTGACATCAGTCTGTAATCACCATCCCCACAGTCTCCATCAGTATCATCGTCAGCGTAATCATCACCACCACCACCTCCTCCACTAAAAATTCACCCGTGCTGTGCCCCCTGCAGGCCTGTGCACGGTGCACACATATTCAGCTGTTGCATCCAACAAGGCCAAAGCCCCAGTGCCTTTCCCATTCCTGTCTTCCTGTGCTAGCATGGGTTCCAGGGACGTTGTTTGAATAACAGACTTGAATGTATCAAGCATTGTTTCCTGGGCTCAAATTCTCTTTTTTTTTCTCTCGAGACGGAATTCTTCCTCTGTCACCTAGGCTGGAGTGCAGTGACACAATCTCAGCTCACTGCAATCTCCGCCTCCTGGGTTCAAGCAATTATCCTGCCCTCAGCCTCCAGAGTATCTGGGATTACAGGTATGCACCACCACGCCCGGCTAATTTTTTTGTATTTTTAGTAGAGGCGGGGTTTCGCCATGTTGGCCAAGCTGGTCTTGAACTCTGGACCTCGTGATCCACCTGCCTTGGCCCCCCAAAGTATTGGGATTACAGGCGTGAGCCACCGTGCCCGGCCCCTGGGTTCAAATTCTAACTCTTTCCCCAATCCATGTCATGGGGTCCCTGCATTTTAGCAGTGATAAAATATAAAGATTATACAAAATTGCGAGGTAGAGGAGGAAAAAGTGCTAGTGTTCTGTGGAACCATAGGGTGACTGCAGTTACCAATAATATACAGTGTCAATAGCTAGAAGCAGGATATGGAATGTTCCCAACTCAAAGAAACGGTAAGTGTTTGACCTGATGGATATGCTGGTTACCTTGATCTGACCACTAGATCTTATATGTAAGGAAACATTACTATGTACCCCGTGAATATGTAGAATTATTATTTGTCAGTTTAAAGAATAAAACTTATAAAGATCATATTTTCTCTTTCCCCACTTATAGGGATATGGCAGATATCAATTTCTAACAAAACAGCGTTTGTGAAGGGTTGACATTTCTTCTGCTTAGGAGGGGAAAGCGTTTGATAAACAAACAGCATCCTTGTCCTTGTGGATCCTGAGACCTTACGTTTTTTTTTGTTTGTTTGTTTTGTTTTGTTTTTAACAAGAAGACACAGCATGAAAGCATTTTAAGGAAATGCTTTAATCAAGATACTTTATACTCTAATGAAAATCATTCAAAAGTGCTCCATCTCCCCAACAAAAACGTGTTACACTTCCAATAAACATGCCTGGTTCCACGGAAGTGGGGGCGAAGTTGGCACCCAGTGGGTGGTCTACACAGCCTGGTGCCCTCACAGTGTGTTCTGAGGACTCGAGTTGGCTTTTTGTCTCAGCTAGTTTCATGCAGGAAGTTCTGGGGCTAAAGTTAACTGCTGCCTTGCTGCATAGGACTCAGGGTCGTTTTCTGCTGAGTGCATTTCAGAGCCCGCATCTTGGTGTGAAGGTGGTTCGCAGACAGCTGGATGCCCGTGGCCTGGAGCTGATGACACTTTCCGGAGGGACATAAGGATATTGACTGCTCTCATTTCCCCTTGGTAGAGGGGCTTTAGGGCTTTTATGTTTTTCTAGCAGCAAGTATTTCGGGAAGGCCATATTTTTGAATTTTCTGCAAAGATGTTTAGAGGTGTTAATGTTGAATTGTCTGAAGAAAGTGCTTGGAAGCCTGGAATTACTGAAATCTGGTATTATTTTACCCTAATGTAGGTCCTGGCAAGGTACGTGCTGATGTGATCTGGCCTCAGTCTACCTTACTTCCTCTCTAAACAGATGATTGGCAGCATCCCTTCATCTCCCTTCCTCTGCATCCTGAGTTCCAGCTGTCCCAGGGTTCGGTACTCAGGAATGTACACCCCTTCTCCTGCCTCTGGGGTCACTTCTGCCCCCTCCCCTTGCTGTGTGCAAGGACTGCCCTCCCCACAACCCCCGGCCCTTCTCCTCTATCCCTGGGCTTGGCCGCAGCTTCCACAATGGCTTACCTCTCTCCAGCTGCCTTACCAGCACTTCCATCACCTGGACAGCCAGTTCCCTCCTCCACTGCGCCGTGAACTTCAGGCAGCTGAGGGCTTTCATCTGCACTCCTAGCTGCACCATGTCCTGCACTTAGGAACCCCGCACACACTGGGTCTGTACAGACTGCCTCTTGCTTGACAGTGCTCAGGGGGCCTTACCTAGGCTGTTAGGTAGCACCGTGTCATACACCTGGGGCCAGGTGTGGTTTCTGGAAGGGCACTGAGAATACTGACCACTAGGCCCTGTAAGGAGGTGTTGTAGGCATAGATACGTGGAGGCTGGAAGTAGCTGTGAGCATGGGTTTGTTCTGGGCCTCCATCATTAGACTTCCTCCCACTTCCTCCCCGCAAACTGGATGAATGAGGAGTCGTGCTCTCTTTTCCTTCTCTTCGCCCCAGAGGAAGAAAAGTGCAAGGAGGAAAACATGGAAGATTAGGCCGAGCAACACATGCAGGGGTGAGGGCTTCACATTTGCTACATTCTCTTTCCGTGCTTGAGATAGACAAGGGTGCAAAGGCCTGGGCCACGGGCCACTGTTCAGAGCAAGGCAGGTGGCAGTTCAGGTAGTTAGTGGACTTCTGGACGATGAGCGATGAGGAGACCCCCAGGAGGAGAATCTGTATGGTTTTTTTTTCTATTGAAGATACAATTTCTCCTTTCTTCCTCTCTCACCTCAGCCTCCCAAACAGCTGAGTGCAGCAAACATGTAAACGGTACAGTAATATTAGGTGAGAGATCAGTAGACATTTCCTGCCACGGAAGCTGCCATAAGAGTGAGTGCCAGCCCCAGGCTGGGCTTTGCCAATCCCCTTATTTGAGGAAGGAAGTATGATTGGAGCATTGCTTCCAAACTCTCTGTGGTGATGAGCTAGTGTTGGGTTTCTGTTTCAAGTCCTTTGCAGACCAGTCATTTTGTAAAATACGGTAACATGAATCACTAGAAAATAAGACGAAAGCATGCAAAATACAAGCCACATTGTTGTGTCATGAGATTCCACAGAAATGAAACTGCTATGTCCAATTGCTCTGCAGCAATAGCTCCTTCCTCCCTGCTCCTTGTTCTTCTCTCCCACCTCCATCCTTTGCTTCATCCCTCCCTTTCCCCTTTCCCTTCAGTGGGTCAGAGCTTTGGCTCTGCAGCTGGCCAGGAAGAGGATGTGTGCCTATGGGCCTTGCTTTTAGCCAGCTTAGGCCAGAGACTGTTACACAGGTGAAATCCAGACAATAAACAAGTCCTTTGAGATGAGGAGAGTTGATGTCTCACATTGTTGGAAAAGGAAGTTACAGATATGGAAAGAGGAATGAATAAAAATAAACCTTACAGTGTTGGGTGGGATTGCAGGTGGTCTTTAAAATAGATAGGTAGAAATCAAATGTACTTGCATATGTGTACATATACATAGACAATGTAAGTGCATCTACATGTATTTCCTAGTTCTCTCTATGCTGCTAGGGCATGGAAGCAATGACACCCTGGCAACAGCGACACCCTGGCAATACCTGGTACCCATAGCTTGGGTTCTACATGCCACACTCCACGTAAAGGAACCAAAGCTCATTGGAGAAATGGTTGACTCCAGGGCTGGCCAGAGAAAATCCTAGATGAGCTTGGAGAATGTATTTTGTGCCAGAAAGTATGGAAGTGCTCAAAAAGTGATGTGGGCTTGTTAAACCAGTCCAGGAACCAGATCAAAGGCACTCCCACTGACCAAATGGAACACTTCAGCATCCAAATAATAGTGAGTTACTGTTTGTAACCCTTTGAGCAAAATAGGAATTCATGAGTTCACATGGATATGAATTAATAACCGGGAGAGAAGGGGAAAGTCTACTTTCTTGTCGAAGTCTCAACGTTTTTCTCCATAAAAGACTCGTCAATTCCTTATCAGCTAATGAGTATCAGAAACTCATTACCTGACTTCACAGTGGAGAAACCTACCAGACCTCCTCTAAACCAAGTGATAAATTAATGTCACCCATCAATAGGACAAAGTAACCTCGGGTGCCTGGTGCAGTTTGGATATCTGTCCCTGCCCAAATCTCGTGTTGAAACAGAGTCCCTGTGGTGGAGGTGGGGCCCGGTGGGAGGTGTTTGATCATGAATGGCTTGGGCCATCTCCTTGGTGATGAGTGAGTTCTTGCTCTGAGTTCACGAGATGTGGTCGTTTAAAGGTGTGTGGTGTCTCCCCTCAAACTCTCTCTTGCTCCTCCTCCTGTCATTTGAGAAGCCTGCTCCCCTTTGCCCTCTGCCATGATTGGAAGATTCCTGAGGTCCCCAGAAGCCAAGAGATCACCATGCTTCCTGTACAGCCTGCAGAACCATGTGCCAATGAGCCAATTAAACCCCTTATTTATAAATTACCCAGTCTCAGGTGGTTTGTTTGTTTGTTTGTTTGTTTTTTAGTCTCGCTGTTGTCACCCAGGCTGGGTGCATTGGCAGGATCTCGGCTCACTGCAACCTCTGGCTCCTCGCCGGTTCAAGCGATTCTCCTGCCTCAGCCTCCCGAGTAGCTGGGATTACAGGCGTGCACCACCACACCCACCTAATTTCAGGAGCCCACCACCACACCCACCTAATTTTTGTATTTTTAGCAGAGACAGGGTTTCACCATGTTGGCCAGGCTGCTCTCGAACTCCTGACCTCAGGTGACCTGCCTCTCTTGGCCTCCCTGAGTCCTGGGGTAACAGGCGTGAGCCACCACACTCAGCCATAGCTGTTCCTTTTCTTTTTTCTTTTTCTTGTTCTGAGATGGAGTTTCACTCCATCACCCAGGCTGGAGTGCAATGGCACTATCTCAGCTCGCTGCAACCTCTGCCTCCTGTGTTCACATGATTCTCCAGCCTCAGCCTCCTGAGTAGCTGGGATTACAGGCACCCACCACCATACCCAGCTAATTTTTTGTGGTTTTAGTAGTGACAGGGTTTCACCGTGTTGGCCAGGCTGGTCTCAAACTCCTGACCTGAGGTGATCCGCCTGCCTCGGCCTCCCGAAGTTCTGGGATTACAGGGTGAGCCGCCGCGCCCGGCCTCAAGTGTTTCTTTCCAACAACACAAGAACAGCCCATCACGGTGCCTCCAGATGTGGCACCCTGAGAAGAGCGCAGTGTCCTTTCTAAGAGATTCTTGCCCCAAATGCACAAATGACAAAGAAACCCAAGACAAGTCCAAACCAAGGAGTATTTTTATCCAGCGAAAGACCTGTGTTTAAAAAGTGAAGATCAAAAGACAAGGGCTTTGGAACTGTTTCTGATGGAAGGGAATTGGAGCTGTGAAACCACAGGCGATGTGTGATCCTCAGGTGCACTCTGGACCTTTGAAAACCATTTTTAGTGCCGTTGGGGAAACTTGAACGGGGTTGGGAGGTGTGATGGAACTACACAGAGCGATGTGAATGTCTTGATTTTGATGGCTGTACTTAGTTCATGTAGAAAAATGTCCTTGTGTGTAGGAAACGCACAGTGGAGTATCAATAATAACAGATGACGCATCGTCACAGCAGCAACTTATTGGATGGTTCAGGAACACCCAGGTGTACACGACAACTGCCCAGCCCCCTCCTCACACATAGACTGTGAAGGTATTGAGATAAATGTTGACAAGCAGGGAGCCCTGCTCTTCTGAAGAGTACACAGAAGGAAGGAAGCTCTTTGTACCTTTTGCAACTTTTCTGTAAATGTGCAGTTATTTCAAAATATAAAAAGTTAAAAATTTGCTAGAAATGTTTCTAAATGTTTACTCTCAGTTTCCGCTCAAGGGTAGGTGGCTTGCGGTTCCTGCAGAGGCGTTCCACACAACACGATCTGACAACACATGGAGCGACCTGAGTTTGCACGTTTCTAACAGGGTGGCTCGAATCCAGCAGGTGCTGGTGCTGGCTGTGTCCTGATGGGGCAATGAGAGCTGCTTCTCCCTGTCGTTTCAATCATGCAGCTGGAGAAACCCCCGTGAAATACCCCTATCAAGGTGAATGAGCACGAGAGGCATTTCTACACAAGAAGTCCCTTTTTCCAGCTCCTAGCACACTTGGTAATACCCACAAATCCTAAGGGAGGCGTTTTCCGTAGGCTCAGATGTTCCTGGTATAGAAATGTGACCAACAGAGAGTGCCCCCGGGTGGGGCCAGAGCATATCCCACGTCCTGGACCCAGCCCTTTGGGAGACGGAGGCAAAAGGCAATTTGGCAAAGAAGTCACTCATTGTTTAAGTTGTCTGGGCGTCCCTTTTGTTTCATTACCTGCCTTTAATTTTGACTGTTTTATGGAATTAAATGTGTGATCCTTCTTATTAGATTCTTAGAAGGCACCTTTGCTTGATGCAAGAACACCTGTCTATATGAACGTTTGTAAATGCTTTTTAACAGGTTTTCAAGCAACCCTGGGCACACAGCTGGCCGGGGAGCTCCGGTGGAAAGGGCCAGCTGCTTGGCTGCCAGAATTGGAACCAGCACAGGACATGTGCAGCCACTGTAAACAAGAATGAATTTTCCTTAACCTTTATGAGTCAAATATTTATTTTTGGAATATTAACAAAATCAAAAGAATTGCCGTGTTCTTTTAAGTCAAAACACACTGACGTGCAGCTTTTAAGAAATTTTATTTAATGGAATAGTCTTAAATTGAATCTAAAACAAATTCAGAAACACTGGCGATTTCTTGCCCAGTGTACATAGCACTGAAGCAACATTAAAAAACTCTTTAACGCTCTATAAAAGAAGTAATGAAATCCTGCTTTCCATAAACCGTCCATCAGATTATGAGCACGCCGAAAATTCCCAAGTATGCCGTGGATAGAAAGCTTTTGGTGTGTGGCATTGTGCGTGTGCATGTGTGTTGAGGGGATGATAGATGTAAGCTCCCTAACTCCCCCTCCCTTTACCCTCCCTGCTTGCCCTTTCCTTCTCATAAGCACACGTACGTGGGTAGGGAGATGTAGGAGTCACTGGCTTCTTAAAAAAATATTTTTGAGACAGGGTCTCCCTCCATTGCCCAGGCTGGAGTGCCGTGGTGTGATCACGGCTCACTGCAGCCTGGACCTCCTGGATCAGGCGACCCTCCCAGCTCAGTCTCTTGAGTAACTGGGACTACAGGCCCACCATGCCCTGCTAAATAGCTAAATAATTGCTTTTTGTAGAGACAGCATTTCGCTTTGTTACCCAGGCTGGTCTCACACTCCTGGTCTCAAGGAATCCTCCTGCCTCCGTCTCCCAAAGGGCTGGGTTACAAACGTGAGCCACCCGGCCAGAACAGCCGTTTTAAAGTGGCTGGGAACAGACCTGTGGAAGAGCTCTTTTCTCTGGAGCCGGCGTGAGAAGGGTAAAGGTGTCTTTTCCAAACTCTGCAAAGCAGCGTTGCTGCATGTGCACTGCAATTAAAGAAAGGAAAAAAGAAAGAAAAAAGAACAAAAACATTGCTCTTTTTGTCTTAGAAACAATTTACCTCTTTCTCTTGGTTTTGTCATGATGGTGTTTTATGGAGAAATTTGCATAGAGGTGATTTTATATACAAAACACCCAGAACCAGCTACATAATTTGCGGGGCCCAGTGCAAAATGAAAATTTGAGGCCCTTTGTTCAAAAGGATTAAAAAGTTCAACATGGGAACGGCAGAGCATTATCAAGCCCAGGGACCTTCTGAGGTGGGGGTCACTGGCAGCACGGGTCGCCTGCAGTAATGATTCCACCCTGCAAACGTGGAAGTGTATTGAATTGTAAGCCCCAGGACTCTGGGAGGCCGAGGTGGGCAGATCACCTGAGTTCAGGAGTTCAAGACCATCCTGGCCGACAAGAGGGAAACCCTGTCTCTACTAAAAACACAAAAATTAGCCGGGTGTAATGCTGTGCACCTGTAATCCCAGCTACTCGGGAGACTGAGGCAGGAGAATGACTTGAACCCAGGAGGTGGAGGCTGCAGTGAGCTGAGATCGCACCACTGCACTCCAGCCTGGGTGACAGAGTGAGACTATGTCAAAAAAATTAAAAAAAACCAGCCCAACGTAAGTTAGCAAGCTGAGTGTTTCCAGCGTAAAGCAATGGTCTATGACCAAGTCACCACTAAGTACGAGTTTTAATTTAAGCCTGTCGCCGAGTTCAAGTAAAAGTTATTATTATTTTTAAACCAGCGGTTGGAAGAATTCAGAGTCTAAATTAAGGGATTATGTAGTAAGAAATTTTCAGAAACTTAGTAAGTCTCACAGTTTGTCAAATATAAGCCTCTCTTCCCCTTTGTAAAACAGAAGTAAGGTATTTTAAATTCAGAGAGGAAGACCCCCACCAGGGGCCATCAGAAGCCATCCGAGTGTGACATCCTTGTTACTCAGGTCAAGGAAATTAGACCCACAAAAATAAATTAACCGGGAACTTGTATCTGCGACTCGTGATTCCGTCCTCGGCTCTTTGTACTACGTTAAATTCTTTTCCATATTTTTCTTTCATGACTCCATAGTGAACAGCAAATCAGTAGAATGAATTGATAAGCTCGATTGACAAGTGGCCTGAGTGCATAAATGTCTCTAGTCTCACGGATGCTGCGACTGGGCCTATGTTCTAAGCCAACTGTTTCCCTACTCCTGGCAGGCTGCACTTGGCAGGGTGAATACTTATTGATGAGCATATGGAACAACAGAAAGTCTTCTGTGTTGCTGGTGGAAGTGTAAATCGGGACAAATTCCTTTGTAAAATAATTTTCCAGAGTCCAGTGACAATTCTGCAACATAACAATTCTCTCTCTAAATACTTACACCAGGTAGGATCTCACACATGTGTTCCAGGAGACATTTAAAGAATGGTCATAGCAATATCCTTTGTAAAAACCCCAAACTGGACACAACAACCCAAATATGTATAGAGAGTGGATAAATATATTTGGTATATTCACACTTTCAACGCCACATGGCAGTGAAAAAATCAATCTATTATAGCCAAATAGATTGATGTGGATCAGCCTCAGAAACACAACGTTGAGTGAAAAAGAAGTCACACAAGAATACAAACAGCACAATCTCATCTGTATAAAATATATGCAAAACTAAACAATTTTGCTTACGAACACATACAGAAAAAGAATGTCAAGAAAATGATAAACATGAAATCCGTGATGATGGCGACTTCGGGCAGACATGTAGGATAGGACGGTGGAGGAGCCCTCAAGGAACCAAGGTGTCTACAACCTATCTATTATCTATCTATCTATCTATCTATCTATCTATCTATCTATCTATCTATCTATCTATTATCTATCTATCTATCATTTATCATTTAACTAGCATCTCTCTCTATCATCTATCATTTATTTGTTTATTATCTGTCTATTATCGATCAATCTATCCATCATCTATCATCAATCTATAATTTATCTATCATCTATTTATTTATCTACCTATCTACCTACATATCATTTGTCTATCTATCTACCTATCATCTATCGGATTTTCTTTTGTAAGTGGTATATATTTCATAAAAAGTATGAAAAAAGACTAAATGTAGAGGACATTGGCCCACAACGGCAGGTAAAATTTCATTTTGATCCTTCTCCTTCAGCAACTCAAGATTTTCAGAGCATATTTAATAATCATGAACAAGAAATATACAATAAGAACACAATGTTTTTATCATCTTAGCAGTTTATTCCTTATCTTAATTGTATCATTTGGAAATTGTGTTTGGCTGTATTTAACAGAAAATTCCATAACAGTGGTTCATAAAAGATACATGTTCATGTCTCGCTAACAAGAAAATAAGCAATAGATATTATTAGGGATTCTATTTCATTCTAAATCTCCTTTCTAGGGATTTTGTAGCCATCCAGAGTCCACAGGGTATGGGTCTTTGTGTGCAAGATGGCTACTGGCACTCAAGCCATCACATCCACATTCCTGGTTCAAAGAAAGACTAGGGCAAAGGGCAAAGGAACAATCTAGACAAACCTGTTCACTTGGAAAGGCTTTCCCAGAAGTCTCACTTGACCAGAACTGCACCATGTGGCCACTGTGAACTGCAAGAGAGGCAGGAACTGTAGCTGAGCACATAGTTGTGCTTAGCCCTTAATCAATAAACTTCAATAAAATTGGGGTCTTGTTATTAAGAAAATGGAGAAAGTCCAGACCAACGCCCCCAAACCAGGAGGCAATTAGCCATCTCTGCCATGGTAATTTATTGTTTCTGAATAAGAAAACTGGAACGCAATAGTAATTCTAAAATGAAAGAAAATTGTTTAGGCTATTATTAATAAATGTAATGCTATTAAGATAGTAATTGATTCTGCTCACCAAACGTGGCAGAGAAATATTCTTTTGCATTTTAAAGCCTCTGAGATTTGTTTCTATTTTTAACTAGTTTGTTATAAAAGCATTAATTTGACTATATTTAATTTGACCTATATTTGAATTATAATTATATATTAATTATTATATAATTATTACATTATATACCATACAAAGATAGATAATAATTATTTTATATAATGATTATATATTTATAGTTATATAATATATATAAAATATATAATTGTATATAATTGCATACTAATTATTATATATTATATTTGAATTATATTAGTTTTGCTATATTTGATGATGCTACATTTATATATTACTGATACATTAAACTCATATTTATCCAGAATCAAAATGTTCTGGCACATCAAATAGTCATAATTATCATTTCTAGTGTTTCCTATTTATACATTTTTTTGCTACACTCTTTTAAAAATATCATTAATTTATATACAGTTATACACAGTTATAGTGAATCAGAATAATTCTTCAATTAGAATAAATTACATTAGCATTTCTAATATTGTGCTTACATTTTATGCAATACTTTTAATACGAGTGACGCTGCATTTGTTTCCATTGTTGAAGCCCCCAAAGTCCTCTCTCTTTCACATGTATTTGAAAATCTTAAAGAAAATATTCAAAAATTAAATTATGTTTCTCCTCTGTGAATTTTTAAAAAATACTTTTTTGTATCAAGAAGAAAAAAAGAATTCTTTAATCTTCTGGATTATTGCACACAAATTGGCAACTCAAAATTCCATGGACCTGGCTGAGAATTCAGCTGCAAGATAAACAAAGATCTAACACATACCCCCCACTGCTGAAAATGAATTCTTTCGGACGGGAACAGACCGGTGCCCGTCACAATGACATCAGCTTATTGTAACCTTCCCTCCGTGTAGACAAAATAACCGATAGGCCTTTCAGATCTGCCCAAACCAAAGCCGTGAGTCATCATCCCTGGGCTGCCGCACATGGGGGCCACCTTGGAATAGCCTCTTTCAAACAGATCGCCCCCACATTCAGGATTAACGTGCAATGAACAGATGGACGCAGGCGCACCTGCAGGGAGATCCCGTCTTGCTGCTCCCCTGCTGGGCACGCGGAGTCAGCCTGAGGGTGATGCCGGAACCGGGGATGGGCGTCCCAGGCCCTGCAGCCCGAGTCCATGGTGACAACAGTTGTGAGCAGGACCATTTTTATGGCATCTTCATCTTTCTTTTAAGATCTATTTATACATTTCTCCAGCTTTTTTCTATTCATTATATTAATATAAACTTGCAGAGTTTTGAAAACTGAGGATGAAGTTATGTTTTCCTTCCACCTTAAATATCTCTTAAAGAAGCCAGAAATGAATTAAAACAAAACAAACACATCTATTGGTATTTGGGGCAATGGAAAATGTTTCTCTGAGTGTCCTGATTTATTTGAAATGTTTAATTAACCATAAAACTCTTACTATTTACATTGTGCTTTCTACCATAAAAACCTGTTTCACCCGATCTCACGCACCCAAGAGACCAGCAGGGCAGTGATTTTTCACCATCTCCCTCCCTGAGCCTACTTACTACTTCCCCAGACCTGGACAGAACACTCCATCTCTCCAGTCCTTGCAAAAGGGGAAAAAAATACCTGTTTCACTTCCTTCACTGGGCAGTTTAAAGATCAATATGAAAACAAGGAAAAGAAGAGCTCTAATAAGCTTTTCTATTGGCGTAAGTTGTTGTTGGTAGCAATACTCGTGGCATCTAAGCCGCTCCTCTTTGTGAATGTGGATCAGATTTGGAGATAACCTGACTTCCACATGATCACTCAAATGGAAGTGCTGCAGTCCCGAGAGACGCACAGTCAGGATCTCACTGCCGTCCCCGCTGCAGCCTGGGAAAGTGGCATCCCTGATTTCCTCTGTCGAGATCCTGACAGTGCAGTTTTATATGCGCATCTGCTAAGTCAAGCCAGAGTGGGAATCTGTGAGCTCAAATCTTGTGCAAGGGGGAGTCCCTTCTCAAGAGACAGAATCCACTTGTCGAGGAGTGGCAGGTTACTATGTAAGGACTCCCTTTGGCTGTTTAGCCACGGTCTGTTTCATAAAGCCTTGATATTCTTCAAGGGTAGGGCAACCTAAGTCAATTTTCAGAAAGTATCTCTAACATCAATGGATGCATGACTGTAATTGATATGGTCAGGTGGCCTTTTCAAACCGAAGTCTCTCCGGAATAGTGATGTCGCTTTGCTGAGAGACCAGAGAAGTTAAAGAAGATGAATATTCTTGTACCTTAAGAAAGCCTTTGGTGGGTGCTATGAACTGAATGTTCACATATCCTCCAATCTGTCTGTTGAAACCATATCCCCTTACATGATGGAATCAGGAGATGGGGGTCTGTTGGAGGTAATCTGGGTTAGATGAGGTCATGAAGGTAGAGCCCTAGTGAATAGGGATCGTATCCTTACAGGCACCCCCGGAGAGCGAGTGTCCTTCCTCTGCCATGTGAGGACACAGTGAGAAAGCACCATCTAGGAGGAACAGTTCCTCACCAGACACCAAAACTGCCTTGATCTTGGACTTCCAGAATGCAGAACCATCGGAAACCAATTTCTGTTGTTATAAGTCACTCAGGCTAAGGTATTGTGTTTTTATAGCCCAAATGCACTAAAACGGTGGGGTTACAACCATGTTCCCCTCCAAGTAATTTGCGTGGTCAGTAGCAGACTATGAAAAGAAGGGATAAAGGTGAGATTTTCCAAATTACTTCCTATCAGTGCTATTAGCTACAAGGAGTTTGGCTGCTGTGAGGGACGCATGACAGCTGGAGCAAACGCCACTCAGCTCATCAGCGCCCGTCTCACTGGCCGCCCCTCTCATCATCTCATGGGCGCCCTTCTCAGCTCAGAGCCCCTCACATCCCATGCTGTCCCTCAGCTCCTGTGAGGCCCCCGTGTACTCCTATAAAGACAGTCAATCAGGCTTCCTCCAATGTGCCACAGACAGGATAGTGTGGCTCACCTTTCTCCCCTTTCACAAGGGTAACTTCTGATGTGCTCACAGAGGCCCCTATTTCCTTCTTTCATCCAGTCTGATACAGTGAGCATGTGGAAGAAGTCAGGCCCGTCGGACCTCAGTGGTCATCTATTGAACTTTGCTTTGCACGCTTCGGCGGGTGGTCTTGCTGTATCCTCAAATGCACCTTTTTGGGAAAGTGGAGACGGTGTTCCCCTGTTCTCCTTCATTGACCCTAAAGGTTTCCCATTCCTTTTAAGAAAAATGCAATGTACACAACTATTCACATTTATTAATTTCTATGTTCCAGAAACAGTCCTAGACACTTTATATAAGCTCACTTAAGTCTGACGACCATCCTCTGAGGTTTACATTCTTATACCCATTTTAGAGATGAGGAAATAGGGTCAGTAGGTTGATTAACACAGCTAAATGGCAGAGCTGGATTTGGTCTGAGGTCAGCCTGACTTTTCCTTCAGGATGATGTGCTGTTTCCTCTGATGAAGGATCAGGGATGCAGAGTGGGACTGATGTTATCTGTCCAACCATCCCACTCATTCTCTCCACTTTGCATACTCTTCTCTGGGCCATCTACAGACAGGTGAGGGGCCCCAGGCAGACAGCTCCCTGGGATACTGAGCTCCACATTGAAAGGTTACTCAAATGAATGCACAGAGGAGCTGTGAGTGAGAAAGTAAGCACTCCCATGTGAAGAGCCCTGGAAAAGCCACCCTTGCTCTGGCACCTGCCATGCAGCCCTCACACCAGTACTCCCATGGCACCTGTCATGCAGCCCTCACAACAGTACTCCCACGGGGTATGGGGGGTCAGGGGCACTTCTGTTGGTCTTTCCTTCCTTATGTTCATCCCAGTAGGGTCTGGACCTGCAGCTGGGGCTTGGAGTGCCCTGGGGCCACAGCCATACAGCCCAGCAGACCCAGCCTTGGGCAACTGCACTAACTGGATTAGAAAACTCCAAACATTGCATGTGTTCTACATCCAGCATTGACTATTTTGTTCATCAGAAGATAGATGTAAGAAAACATTGGACAGAAAGGAAGGTTCCAGCAGACAGCCTCTCCAGCCCTCCATAGGTAACAGCCTGGAGGACTCTTTGCCACCCCTAGGAAGGCCTGATCAGGGCATGCCTGAAGTAGAGAATTTTTGACACGTAGAAGGCTTTCTATACACCAGTCATTTATTCCTGGCGTCCACATGGATTTCAGTCTGATCCAGGAAGAAATGTGCTCTGGGTGTCCCTGTGGAGAACTTTGCAGCAGCCTACTCAACTAGCAGCTACAATGAGTTGTCATGTGATTCTCACATAAAAGCTTAGGCATCCAAGTGTGTGTGGTCATGGGGTGGGTAGAAATGAAGGGGAGACAGAGACAGAAAGAGAGGGACATAGAGAGAGAGAGTTTAATAAGGTAAGCCCCAGGACAGGGACGAATGTCTGTGGGACCCTTGAGACAGCTGGCTCACGGCAAGTGCTAAGTGCATATTTGTTAACTAAGCAAATGAACTGAATGACAAAAATGACAAAAATGATGCTGCTCAAAATGAGGGACTTACAGAACAAAGATAATGGTTTCTGGTGAAATAGCATAACATACTGACTACTCTGAAGTCCTGAGTTTAGAAGGGGAGAGATTTGTCATATCCAGCTCCTTGCTACCATTCGGTGCTGATGCTGAGACAGGACCCCTTGTGTCACATCAGCTGGGGTGCCCTCCATCTCACCGTACTGTTGACGCCAAGGTGTCCACACCTCAGAGAAAGAAGACTACCCTTCTACCAGGACCAAGGGTCTGGGTAAATTCCACTTCAGAATGCAGCCTTCTTTCCTGACAGGCACAGCTATTTTTGTCTTTTCATAACCCAGTTTCAGTAGGTCACACTCATCCTGGGCAATGCATTAAGCAGAGAGTTCTTTCTTATTATCCGTTCTTTGGAAAAAGTAAGCTAATTTTCACTGCAGGTTTTAGAGCATGAGGAGGGTGGCCCTGGAAGCCCTAGTTTCTGCCTGAACTGAGTTGGTGAAGCAGAAGCACATCATCTGCCAGGCCACAAGAGGACAGCAGTGGCTCGAGATCCAGGTCGCTGCTACCTACTCGTCAGGCTCCCTCCCCTGCTCCCACCCCAGGCCCCACCGACCCCCCCGCCCCTGCCAGCATCAGAAGCACCTGCATGATTTTAGGACTTAACTTTGTCATGCTGTTCCAGGATTCTAATTTACATGGGTCTTTATTGATGAATGTGCTGGAAAAATCTCAGAATGATTTCAACATCCCAAGCTGAAACTGGGCCATGCTTTCCATTCTTCCAGAATGTTCTGACATCACGGTTGTCTCTATGATCACAGTCTCACTGAGAAAGTATGAGAAATGATTTATCTAGAAGGAAAAACAGGAGCAAGTCCTGTTGTGTCGCCTGGCCCACATGGTCAGAACTGGGGTCATAGTTAAGGTCTTGAAAAGAAAATGCTCAACATTGCAGGTTTGTCGTTTCCTTAGTTTATGTGAGCCCACTGGTTTTATCAAAATCTAAGAAAACTTTATGATTCGTAACTTTCCTTCATTAAATAAGTTTTTGACTCAGAAATGTTTATTGCACACTTACTATGTGCTGGGAATAGATGGTATGTGCTAGGAATACAGATACACACAAGCTGCAGTTCCAGGTTGGAGCTGTTCTTGGAACAGGCCGGAAGCAGACCTGGGAACTAATGAGTTATAATTCAGCATGCTGAAGCCAAGCTCAGGCCAGGCAAAGGTCCTGTCGGGGGGAGCCCCTGGATGCGGGCACTGCGACAGGGAGCCCCAGTGGGGGCCACTGCTAGGATGAACCAGGGAAACTGTGCCATGGCCAGGTGCTGTGCTCATGCTTTCCATACGCGATCCCCTGCAGTTAGCATAGACTCAGGAGGCAGGTATCAGGCTTAGACTGTTTCATAGCTGGAAGAACTAAGATCCAGTTGCCCAAAGTCTCCCAACTATTAGTAGTAAATGGGAGGCTGAGATGGGAATGCAGGTGCTCACTGGAGAGCCCGGGCACTAACCACTACTCTACAACCCCTTCCCATCCTGGCCTCTGGGCTCGTGATCTGGACTTGCGCTTGCTGGCACCTCCCTCATGCTGTCACTGGAGCCAGAGGTGCAAACAACAGGAGCTTCCCACCGGTTCACCAACCTGTGCACACAGGAAGCAGCTTCTAGTCCCTTCTGCAGAGACAGCTGCTGGCAGCCTTCGGGTCAGGGGTTCTGCATTGGGAACCCTGCCCCTGCCTTGTCTGTGGTCAGGGCTCCTTTGGCCCTGTCGACCAAAAAGCCATCGTCACACCCACTCCAAGCTAAGGCAGGGGCCGTGTGTCGTGGGTTGTAATATTTCTTTCTTTCTTCCTTTGTTTGAGATGGAGTCTCACTCTGTGGCCCACGCTGGAGTGCAGTGTGGCACGATCTCGGGCTCATTGCAACCTGGGCCTCCCGGGTCCAAGCAATTCTCCTGTCTCAGCTTCCTGAGGTTACAGGCATGTGTAACCTGTGTAACTCAGCTGGGGTTACGAGCATGCGCCACCACGCCCGGCTAATTTTTTGTATGTTTAGTAGAGACGGGTTTCACTGTGTTAGCCAGGATGGTCTCGATCTCCTGACCTCATGATCCACCCACCTCAGCCTCCCAACATTGGTTGTAATATTTCTTAAGCCGAGTATTGTGCCTGACATGTTCAGTAAGAATTCATTATAAATTAACAAATGAGTGATGAGAAGCACACAAATTCTGTTCATTTATGAGAAAAAGTTCCTGATCCTGCTACTGACCTCCTAAAAGCCCCTCTGCAGGGGACTCTGTGGCTGAAGAATCCATGGTCTCCACGTCATTGGAAGATTCTGGCTTCCCATCTTTGATGGACCCACAAAAGGGTTTCATGGTGTCTGACCTCAAGCTTCAGCATGTTGACATCAATTGTATTGTCCTTCTGGATTTTTCATTAAATTCAATAAAATCAAATTATGAGACGCAGTAACTATTTCATGACAGGCTCATTGTCTTGAAACCATTCTTTTTCATGTTTACTCTTGAAATGAAAAGACAATTCTAGGTTTAAATTGAAAGTATCCATTAGCCTCTACGAGTGCAAGTGAGTGCTGAGTCCTACGCTTGGCACCTCCCAGCCGGCATCATCGCTGGAGGCTGTGATGGGCACAGTGTGTATGCAGCATCCGTATCTGTTTTCACAGATCTTCTCCCAGCATACTTCACAGGCCCGAGAACTCTGTGTATTGAATTCCCCCGTTCTTCGTGTCTTTGTTGCTTGTGTGGTGTGCTAATGTGAACTGTGAGGGCTCTGCAAGACACCTGGAGGAGGTTTTGACGGTGCTGAAGTTCGCAATGTTGCAGTATGTCAATACTTTGATAGAAAAATAAATCTGTGAAGTTTAGAGGTTGGGGATTGGCCCAAATAGTTCAGTCTTCGCAGCCATGCTCCAGTCCAACCAAGTGATGCAGCCTCAAAAGATTTTCCTCTGTGTACTCTGCACCAAGGAGACAGCACGGCAGTGCGATGTATGAGAGACCGTTCAGGTACAGGAAATATCTCTGATTTGATTCTGTCCCACCCCCAGCCATGTCCTGCTGCCCCTTGGCCACCTGCACCCCGGAAGGTGACAAGGTCTAAGCACCTCATACCAAGCCCCCATATATATATATATATATATAATTGAGACAGAGTCTTGCTCTGTCACCCAGGCTGGAGCGCTGGAGTGCAGTGGTGCGATCTCAGCTCACTGCAACCTCCACCTCCCGGATTCAAGCTATTCTCCTGCCTCAGCCTCATAAGTAGCTGGGATTACAGGCACACGCCACCACCTCCAGCTAAGTTTTATATTTTTAGTAGAGATGGGTTTTCACCGTGTTGGTCAGGCTGGTCTCCAATTCCTGATCTTGCGATCCACCCGCCTCAGCCTCTCAAAGTGCTGGGATTATGGCGTGAGCCACCGCACCCAGCCCAAGCCCGCACCTTTCTAGGGAAGCTTATTATCCCAGCTGTTAGTGAGAGGTGAAGCCAGCTGGGCTAGGAGAACCTTTTTGTCTAGCTAAAGGATTGTAAATGCACCAATCAGTGCTCTGTGTCTGGCTGAAGGTTTGTAAATGCACCAATCAGCACACTGTAAAAATGGACCAATCAGCATTCTGTAAAGTAGACCAATCAGTGCTCTGTAAAATGGACCACTCAGCAGGATGTGGGCGGGGCCAAATAAGGGAATAAAAGCCGGCCACCCCAGCCAGCAGGGGCAACCTGCCTACATCCCTTTCCTGTTTTGTGGAAGTTTTGTTCTTTCGTTCTCTGCAATAAATCTTGCTGCTGCTCACTCTTTGTGTCCACACTACCTTTAAGAGCTGTAACACTTAACTGCAAAGGTCTGTGGCTTCACTCCTTAAGTCAGCCAGACCACAAACTCACCAGGAGGGACAAACAAGTCTGGCTGCACCACCTTAAGAGCTGTAACACTCACTGCTAGTGTCCATAGCTTCATTCTTGAAGTCAGCAAGACCAAAAACCCACTGGAAGGAACCAATTCTGGACACAATAGTGTCACAGGGTTTCAGAGCCATAAATGAGTTATAAAGGAAAGACGTTTTTAAGAGTTTTAATTAAGTTTCTGTCTGGTGTGATTTTCTCTGTAGTATAGGTAAAGATGTATGGTTCTACTAGGAGACACACATTAGATTGCTATGTATTGATAAGTTAAAAACTACCACTTCTGGTGTCTTTTCTTATCAAATTATACGGAAAAAGAAGTCAACTCTAAGGTGTTATGGAAAAAGTTCCAGATCACTGTTGAAAACCTGTGTTCTTAGTCTGCCTCTAAAATGTATAAACCTATAACTTTCTGTCAACCACTTAAACTTGCAGAGCCACGGTTTCTACATCTGCCTAGTGGAGATGATGTGTGCCCTGTCTACCTCATGAGATTATTGTGGGGAGAAGATAGGAAAAGTCATTTTAACTACAAAGCCCTGTACAAATGTTCTTATTGACCACTGTGATATATATTTTCCTCTCTGGGCTCTTCATATCCCAGGTCTTGTGTATTTTATAGGTACGGTTGACCCTTAAGCAACATGAGTTTTAGCTGTGAGGGTCCACATACATGTGGATTTTCTTCTTCCTCTGCCATGCCTGAGACAGCAAAACTAACTTTTCTTCCTCCCCCTTCTCAGCCTACTCAATGTCAAGACAAGGATGAAGACCTTTGTGGTAATCCACTGCAACTTTGTGAACAGTTAAGATACTTTACTTCCTTATCATTTTCTTAATAACGTTTTCTTTTCCCTAACTTACTTCATTGTAAGAATATAGGATATAATGCATATGACATGCACAATATGTATTAAACCATTGTTTATGTTGTTGAGAAGGCTTCAGTGAACAGTAGGCTATAGTTAATTTTTTTTATTTTTGAGACGCTGTCTGGCTCTGTCGCCCAGGCTGGAGTGCAGTGGCCGGATCTCAGCTCACTGCAAGCTCCGCCTCCCGGGTTAACGCCATTCTCCTGCCTCAGCCTCCCGAGTAGCTGGGACCACAGGTGCCCTCACCTCGCCTGGCTAGTTTTTTTTTTATTTTTTAGTAGAGACGGGGCTTCACCGTGTTAGCCACGTTGGTCTCGATCTCCTGACCTCGTGATCCGCCTGTCTCGGCCTCCCAAAGTGCTGGGATTACAGGCTTGAGCCACCGCGCCTGGCCAGTAGTTAAGTTTTTGAGGAGTCAACAGCACAGGGGTCAGTGGCATCCCTGACTACTTTGCATCAGGAACTCTGGTGGGCACTGGGGAGCCAAGGATGATGGCCATGCAGTCCCTGTCAAGAGGAGGGGATGGGTGGCCAATGTCCGCATGCTCATCAGAGTTACAATGAAGCGGATCACAGGGGTTACACCAGGGACACCCGCCAAAGCCAGAGAGAGGCACTGGCTCCAGGAGACGCTGATCAGGGAAGCCTTGTGAGGGAGACAATACTTCAATTTATTCTTAAAGATGAGTTACATTTTCCAAGTTAGGAGGAGAGGGAAATACATTTCAGGTAGGGGGAGAGCAGATTTAAAGATGGCCTGAAAATTAGGGAGCTCAGTGAACACGTCTAAGAAAGCCTAAGACTCAGCCTTGAGGAACAACATTAAACAGCCATGTAAAGGGAAATACGCTTGCAAAAGAAACAATAGAGTAGCAGTTGGAGGGAGGGAAAAGCAGAAAAAATAAAAATAAAAATTGTTATTGAAACCCCAGGAGCTTGGTCTAAATCCTGCTCGCCTAACAGAAGTCTATCACTGAGATGAGATATGCTGCCAAGGGAGAAGGCTTTAATGGGGTGCTGCAGCTGAGGAGATGGGGGATGGTCCCTCTCAAATCCAACTCCTGACTAAAACTAGGGGCTTATGTGGCAGGAGAGAAATGTAACAATGTGTGGAAACAGAAACTGCGGAGGGGTAGGGAAGCAATCATGATGAGTGAGGGGCCTGGCCATCTCATGGTCTGGATGCCATGATCTGGTGAGTTTCAGTCCTTTGTTACTTTCTGAGAGACCTGGGGGTCCTTTCCTGAAGAGGAAACTCAGATAAAACAATTGTAAGTTTCACACTTTAAGACCAGAAAGGTCAATTTTTATGTTTATTAAAAAAAAAAAAACCTATTAGATTATTGGATCTGTTTCACAAGCAGAATGATCGTGTGGCAGACGCCAAGGGAAGAGAGAGTTTAATGCATGAGGGGAAAGTGAAGAAAATGCAGTGGCTCTAGTTTATTCCTGCCTCGTGGGCTTGTTAATCAGAATGCTTTCCTTTAGCTTTCAACAGATATTCGAATTTAAAAATACGATTTTCATTGAAAATTAGATGGAATATTTTGGCACATGGGAGATTTTGAGAAATGATATGCTGTTGTACAAATCTTGGATGGGCTTGCAGGGGAAGCCAGGAGGTCAACTGGGGAAAGTGGAGTGGTGGAAAGATACTACACATTTACCCACTTCAAAAAAAATACAGTGGAGGGCTGCCCCCTGCCAGGGTCTTTTAGGCCTGTGGGTGCATCAGAAGAAGTAAGTGCATAGTTTGAAAAGTTCTTATCTTGCCATTAAAGTTTACACTGTCTTTTAGAACCAAAGTCCAAAGAAATCACTTGTGGACCTAATTTCTCACTCAGGCTGTATATCACGTCGTTTCCAGATGGTGTTGCTGTGAGATTCATTGCTGGGATTAAGGCAGGAGAGAGAGGATGTGCCTTCTGTGGCTACATGTATACCAATTTTTATTGTATGCATATTATTTTTACTAAATGGCTAATATAATATTAAATTGTGCACCTGCCATGGATGGACTCTGCGAATTTGTGTGTGTGCAAGGAGGTGAGGCTTATCTTAATGACTCATCCAAGGATTCCAGAGAGGGGACAGCTGAGACCTGAGCCAGGACAAGCTACTGCTCATTGGAACTCACTGCTAAGAGAAACAGGTGCATGTAAATGTGTCCGGAATTGGTGGGTTCTTGGTCTCACTGACTTCAAGAATGAAGCTGCAGACCCTCATGGTGAGTGTTACAGTTCTTAAGGATGGTGTATCTGGAGTTTGTTCCTTGTGATGTTCAGACATGTTCAGAGTTTCTTCCTTCTGGTGGGTTCATGGTCTTGCTGGCTTCAGGAGTGAAGCTGCAAACCTTCACGGTGAGTATTACAGCTCATAAAGACAGTGCAGACACAAAGAGTGAGCAGCAGCAAGATTTATTGCAAAGAGTGAAAAAACAAAGCTTGCACACTGTGCAAGGAGATCAAAGTGGGTTCCCCCCCAGCTGGCTCGGACAGCCTGCTTTTATTCCCTTATCTGGCCCCACCCACATCCTGCTGATTGGTCCATTTTACAGAGAGCTGATTGGTCCATTTTACAAAGAGCTGATTGGCCCATTTTACAGAGAGCTGATTGGTCCATTTTGACAAAGTGCTGATTGGTGCATTTACAATCCCTGAGCTAGACACAGAGTGCTGATTGCTGCATTTACAATCCTTTAGCTAAAAACAAAAGTTCTCCAAGTCCCCACTAGATTAGCTAGACACAGAGCACTGATTTGTGCATTTACAAACCTTGAGCTAGACAGAGTGCTGACTGGTGTATTTACAATCCTTTAGCTAGATATAGAAGTTCTCCAAGTCCCCACCTGGCTCAGGAGCCCAGCAGGCTTTACCTAGTGGATCCCGCACTGGGGCTGCAGGCAGAGCTGCCCACCAGTCCTGCGCCATGTGCCTGCAATCCTCAGCCCTTGGGCGGTCGATGGGACCAGATGCTGCGGCACAGGGGGTGACACTCATCGGGGAGGCTAGGACTGAGCAGGAGCCCCTGGTGGTGGTCGGCGGTGGTTGGGGTGAGGCTTGGGCATGGTGGCTGCAGGTCCTGAGCCTGCCCCATAGGGAGGCAGCTGAGGCCCGGCGAGAATTCTAGTGCAGTGCTGGCGGGCTGGCACTGCTGGGGGACCCGGCACACCCTCTGCAGCTGCTGGCCCAGGTGCTAAGCCCCTCACTGCCTGGGGCCGGTGGTGCCGCCTGGCTGTTCTGAGTGCGGGGCCCGCTGAGCCCACACCCACCTGGAACTCATGCTGACCCACAACCGCCATGCACAGCCCCAGTTCCCGCCCACGCCTCTTCCTCCACACATCCCCGCAAGCAGAGGGAACTGGCTCTGGCTTTGGCCAACCCAGAGAGGGGCTCCCACAGTGCCATGACAGGCTGAAGGGCTCCTCAAGTGCTGCCAGAGTGGACGCCAAGGCCAAGGAGGCACTGAGAGTGAGGGCTGCTAGCATGTTATCACCTCTCAATCTCCCCTGTAAACAGGACACCCCAACTGCTGTTGGGAATTTGGCTGATGACCGCTCTAGCTACTTGCTGCTGGATAGGGGCAATGAAGGGGCCCTGCAATTGTAGTGCCCTCCAGAGGGGAGCTCTCTAGGCTAGGGAAAGTGCCAGTGGGTCGGTCCAGTGGTCCTTGGTAGAAGTTGTTAGTTGAACTTATTTGGGGTTTCATTTGTAAGACCAGCTGTAGCTTGATGGCCTCGATTCTAGGGGAAACAAATTTGATAAGAAAGTTAAAAATACAGGGCCCAAAGGTGAATAACAGCAAAATGTCTGCCACAGGACCTAGAAAGGGGAGAAGCCATGTTGCCCAACTCCAGAGGTTGGTATAAGAGTTTGAAAAGTGTTGTCTGATTTCAGAAGCCTTTTCCTATAAATGCCGGGTGGCATCTCATACTGTCCCTGACTGATTAGTGTAAAAACAACACTCTTTCCCTAAGAAAGTGCAGAGTTCTCCTTTCTCAGCAGTGAGGAGGTCTAGGTCTCGGTGGTTTTGGAGAGTCACTGCTGCTAAAGAGTCTATTTGGGATTGTACAGTAAGGATATATTCCCTTATTTCTTGCAAACTGAGAAATTCTTTGAGAGTGTGTGGTAGTAGGATAGTGAAGGAGATCAACTGGCTATTCTGGTTCCTGTAGCAGTAGCCATTCCTGACCCTATAAGTAGGCATATTAGTTGTATGGCTCTGCTCTGATGGACTTGAGCTTTGAGGGGTACCGATAAGGTCTGATTTCCTGGGGCAATGTTAATGTTGGGACTTAGGAGGACTAAGGTGCAGGTGCCTGTCCAGTTAGTGGAGAGGCAGATATAGGTCAACATTCCACATAAGAAGAATATACCTTGGCTGAGTAGACAGCAATTCACCCTGGCTTTTAAAGGAATCGGGTACACTGTTTTTTCTTTACTACTTCCATCTCTCTTTCTGTCTCTTTGACTTCTCCTTTGTCTCTCTCTTTCTCACTTTCTGTCTCTCTGTCTCTTCTTCTTTCTGTCTCCTTCTCTTTGGCTTTGTTTCTTCCTCTCTTTCTCTGACTTCCTGTCTCTTTCTCTTTCCTGTCTGCTGCCTCTGCCAGCTGCTTATGCTGCTGTTCTCCCCTCTCCTTCCCCTTTTAATGGCTTCAGCCATGTAAGACTGCCACCTCCTTGGGTTTTTGCAATGAGTGCAATAACTCCATGATTTCCTTGTGGTATTTAATGGGGGTTCCCCCAGAGGTTAGGAACTCCCTTTCCTTCCATATTGCAGCACGGACATGTTGGATTAGATAAGCATACTTGCTATCTGTATACACATTTATTCTTTTTCCCTTTCCCAGTTCTAAGGCTCAGGTAAGTTCCACTAGTTCTGCTAACTGGGTGCTGGTCCCTGGGGAAAGAGGCTTACTTTCAAGTACGGTTACATCACTATGACATAACCTGCCCTTCATATCCCATTCTCCACAAATGAGCTTCCATCAGTATATAGGTTAAGGTCAGGGTTAGCTAAGGGGACTTCTAAGAGATCACCTTGGACAGCATAAGTCTGGACTATAATTTGGTGGCAGTCATGCTCAATTGTTTCCTCATCCCCTGGGAGAAAAGTTGCAGGGTTGAGGGCCACGCACGTACATATTTGAAGCACTGGTCCCTCAAGGAGTAGTGGCTGGTATCTAAGTAGGCGGTTGTCTAATAGCCATAAACTTCCTTTGGCACCTAGTATGCCATTTACATCATGAGTAGTCCATGAGATCCTTTCCTTGTGTTATCTCGATAGCCTCTGACACTAAGACAGCCACCGCCGCAACTACCCTGAAACCGTGAGGCCAGCCTTTTGCTACTACATCAATTTCCTTACTGAGGTATGCCACTGGTTGTGGGGTTGTCCCACGAGTCTGAGTAAGGACTCCAAGAGCTATCCCTGCTCTCTCTGTGACATATAAAGAGAAGTTTTGTCCTGTGGGCAGGCTTAAAGCTGGAGGTTGTACTAGGGCCTGCCTTAAAGTTTTGAAGTCTGTTTCTGCCTCTGGTTCCCACTCTACTAGATGAGTATTTGCCCTCTGGGTTTCCTTGATTAGAGTATACAGGGGCCTGACTATCTCGCTGTACTTGGGAATCCATAGTTGGCAAAAGCCAGTAATTCCAAGGAACCCCCACAACTGTTTTAATGTCTTAGGTTGAGGATGAGCCAGTATAGGCTGTATTCATTCCTAGCTGAGGGCCCTGGTACCTCTGGCTAAGATTAGGCCTAGATATTTGACCTGCTTTAGCAAAGCTGGGCCTTCGACCTAGACGCCTTGTACCCTTGATTAGCTAGAAAGTTCAAGAGATCTAGAGCAGTCTGCTGGCATGAGGCTTCCGAACTGGTAGCCAAAAGTAAATCATCCACATACTGAAGGACCAGAGTGCCTGGGCTTGAGGAGTGGCCTAGATCTTGGTCCAGTGCCTGACCAAACAGATGAGGGCTATCCCTAAAGCTTTGGGGAAAGACCATCCACATAAATTGGGACATGTGGTCTGTGAGATCCTCAAAGGCAAAGAGAAGCTGGGAGTCAGAGTGCAGGGGGAATGCAGAAGAAGGTATCCTTGAGGTCCAGAACAGTGAGCCATTCTGCTTCCTCTGGTATTTAAGAGAGCAGGGTATAGGGGTTGAGTACAGCTGCATGTAGAGGATTTACTGCCTCACTGATGAGTCTAAGATCTTGCACTTGTCTCCACTGACCATTCGGTTTTTGTACTCCTAGAATTGAGGTGTTGCAGGGACTGCTGCATTTCCTTACTAAGCCTTGAGCTTTTAAATGTTTAACAATATCCTGTAATCCTTTATGAGCTTCAGGCCTTAAGGGATATTGCCTTTGGTAAGGAAAAGTGTTGAGATCTTTTAACCTGATTCAGACTGGGCAGGCATTTTTTGCCCTTCCAAATTGTCCTTCCAATGCCCAGACTTCAGGGTTGATTCCCTCCTCAAGTAGGGGACAAGAAATGGGTAACTTGTTCCCCATATTCATGTAGATAATGGCTCCAGCCTTGGCTAATATATCCCTCCCTAATAAGGGTGTGAGACTTTCAGGTATAACAAGAAAGGCATGTGAAAAGAGCAAAGTCTCCCAATTACAACTGAGGAGGTGGGAGAAATATCTGGTTACAGGCTGTCCCAGGATTCCTTGGATGGTAACAGACCTTGAGGACAGTCGTCCAGGACAGGAGATTAACACTGAGAAGTCTGCGCCAGTGTCCAGGAAGAAGTCAATTTCCTGGCCCTCAATGGTTAAACGTACCCGGGGCTCAGTGAGGGTGATGACATGAGCTGGTGCTTGCCCCAGGCACCCTCAGTCCTGTTGTTGGATCATCTGGTTGGGGGCTTCTGACCCAGAGAACCTTTGTCTTCTGGGGCAGTGCACCTTCCAGTGATAGTTCAGCATAGTGGGCATGGATGAGGGGGAAGCTTGTTTCTCATTGGACAATCTCTTTTAAGGTGTCGTAGTAAACCACACTGATAACAAGCCCTACTGGGTGATTGGTCTGCTCCATTTTCTGTCCTCTGAACCAGCAAGGTTTGTCTGTCTGAGGGCCATGACTAAGGCTGTGGCATTTCTCTGATATTGCTTTTCCTTTTGGGCTTGTTCCTTTTGGTCCCTATTATAGAACACTGAGGTTGCCAGGTTTAATAATGCCTCCAGATTTTGTTCAGGGCCCAGGGCCTGCTTTTGGAGCTTTCTCCTGATATCTGCAGCTGATTGGGCAACAAACTTATCTTTTAGAATCAATTGACCCTCAAGTGATTCAGGTGACAGGGGAGTATATTTTCTTAAGGCTTCCTGTAGCTGCTTGAGGAAGGCAGAAGGATTTTCTTCCTTTCCCTGAGTTATGGTGGACATCGTTGAATAATTCATGAGTTATGATGGACATCATTGAATAATTCATGGGCTTTTTTCTAATTCTCCTTAGTCCTTCTAGAACACAGGTCAACAGATGTTTGTGACTCCAGTCCCCATGGTCTGAGTCAAGGTCCCAGTGGGGATCCATACCGGGGACAGCTTGCTGACCGGTAGGGAATTTGTCCCTTTCTTCGTCTGTCATTCTATCATTTACTTGACTAAGATACCAAGTATCTCCAAACTCTTGGGCTGCAGCTAAAGGTGCATTCTTTTCATTAAAGGCCAGGGTTTCATCCAGCAGTAGCATGACATCTCTCCAAGTGAGGTCAAAGGTTTGCCCTAGACCCTGTAGGACATCCATGTATCCACCAGGATCATCTAAAAACTTTCTCAGGTCTGCCTTGATCTGCCTTAAATCAGGGAGGGAGGAGGGGACATAGCCAATAGCCCAGGGGGTTTTGTGGTCCTTTGGAGATTTATTTGCTTATTTCTTTCTGGACAGGGGAGATTAGAAGAGGCTTATCATTAATAGAAAGGGGAGCAATAGGGAGGCTAGGATATGGGGGTAAGCTGAGAGGTCCTCCTGTGGGATGTAAATTTCAAGCTTTGCATAGTTCTGTACTCTCCTTCAATGAAAAGAAAGCTTGGACATAAGGTATTTCACTCCATTTGCCTTCCTTCTTACAGAAAAGGTCAAGCTGCAGAATAGTATTGTAATTTGTACTTCCCTCAAGTGGCCATTTTTCCCCATCAGAGAGAGAATATTGGGGCCAAGCCATAGTGCAAAAAAAAAAATGACCTGCCTCTTTTTCAGGGTTTGTGGGTCAAATTGGTCCCAATGGCTTAGGATGCATTTCAAGGGTGAGCCTGTTGATGCCTGAGTGTTTCCCATCTGAAAGACAAAACCGCCTGTGGTTTTGGTTTGTTTTCTTTCTCCCCCTTCCCAAGAACCTGGTCCCTGATGATCGGAATAGTTGCACTCACTGACGCAGCAGCAGAAACAACCCCTGCCCAAGAACCCGCACAGGTCCCTGGACCCTGCTGATCAGAATAGTTGTGCTCACTGACGTAGCAGCAGAAACACTAGTTTTCCTCCCAGACCACATGGAGGACCAAGGCAGGTCGCATTTAGTAGCCCTTACCAACGCATTCTCGAAAACCTGTTAGAGTCCTAAGCATTCTCCTGTTAGTATTGGGACTTTGCCCCTGTCCTATAAGGATGTTACGCCCCAAAAATGAAGTGGAGGGCCATACCCTGAGGGAGGGAAGGGATCTCCAGGGTTGGAAGAGTGACACATGTTGTCCTCACTTATATGAATAGGAAGGATACAACTTCTGAGGCTCCTCATATCCCATCTTCAGGAATAGCTTTTGTTAGGCCTGCTTGTCTGAAGAGGGATCCTAAAATTCCAGATAGTACCCCCTACAATGGGGCTTTGGGCAAAAATTATGTCTTTCTGATTGGTGAGCCAGGGTGCCTAAAAAAGGTAACAGAGTCTTGGAGTTTATACTAGAAGTCATTCTTATAGGAGGAACTAGAAAAGCGCCAGAGGCAGGGAGTGGTTTATAGAAGCAGGGCTAGCCTCGGAGAAGAGAGGCAAGAGGAGCCTTGTCTGGCAGGCATTAGGACCCAGGGGGCAGGGGGCAGGATAGATAGGATAGATGGGCGAGTCTCCCTTGGATGACATGCCTTTGAGAGTTCTGCTCATGGCCGCAGGATCAACCAACTTGTTATCAGGAACCCGGAGCTGAATGGCTTTCCTCTCTGTTGACCCTTGGCTCAGCCCAGAAGTACAGGAAAAGCAGAAGCTGGTTCCAGGCAAATCAACGCTCCCAACTCCGAAGTCGGGGTTGGGTTGTTAGAGAGCCCTTTCCTAGAAAGCCTGACACCTGTGTTTTTAGTCTGGTAACCACGCTAATAGCTTTTAATTGGCTGACAGGTGCCCAGTATTTAGCCCCCAAATTCTAACGAAAAATAGGACAGAATAGCAAGCGAAAGGGGTCTGCTGGTGCTCACTGCTCAGCGATAGTTGATGTCCCACTGTTTGATGATATGCAACAGTCTCACCACTCAGCGATAGGCTCACCACTTGGTTGCCAAAATGTGTCCGGAATTCATGAGTTCTTGGTCTCACTGACTTCAAGAATGAAGTTGCGGACCCTCATGGTGAGTGTTACGGTTCTTAAAGTTGGTGTGTCTGGAGTTTGCTCCTTCTGATGTTCAGATGTGTTCAGAGTTTCTTCCTTCTGGTGGGTTCGTGGTCTCACTGGCTTCAAAAATGAAGCTGCGGACCCTCACGGTTTGAGTGTTACAGCTCTTAAAGTGGCGCATCTGGAGTTGTTCATCCCTCCCGTCCTGAGCTGGTCATTCCTCCCAGTGGGTTGGTGGTCTCACTGGTCTCAGGAGTGAAGCTGCAGACCTTTGCGGTGAGTGTTATAGCTCATAAAAACAGTGTACACTGAAAGAGAGAGCAGCAGCAAGATTTATTGCAAAGAGCGAAAGAACAAAGCTTCCACAGTGTGGAAAGGAACCTGAGCAGGTTGCCACTGTCTGGCTCAGCAGCCTGCTTTTATTCCCTTATCTGGCCCCACCCACATCCTGCTGATTGGTCCATTTTGTGGAGAGCTGATTGGTCCATTTTGACAGAGTGCTGATTGGTGCATTTACAATCCCTGAGTTAGGCACTGTGCTGATTGTTGCATTTACAATCCTTTAGCTAGACACAAAAGTTCTCCAAGTCCCCACTAGATTAGCTAGACACAGAGCACTGATTGGTGCATTTACAAACCTTGAGCTAGACACAGAGTGCTGATTGGCGTATTTACAATCTTTCAGCTAGGCATAAAAGTTCTCCAAGTCCCCACCTGACTCAGGAGGCCAGCTGGCTTCCCCTAGTGGATCCCACACTGGGGCTGTAGGCAGACCTGCCCACCAGTCCTACGCCATGCACCTGCACTCCTCAGCCCTTGGGCGGTTGATGGGACTTGGCGCCCTGGCGCAGGGGGTGGCACTCGTCAGGGAGGCTTGGGCTGAGCAGGAGCCCCCGGCAGTGGGGGTGGGGGAGGCTCAGGCATGGTGGGCTGCAGGTCTGGAGCCCTGCCCCACAGGGAGACAGCTGAGGCCCGGTGAGAATTCAAGCGCAACGCTGGTGGGTGGGCACTGCTGGGGGACCTGGTGCACCCTCTGCAGTTACTGGCCTGGGTGCTAAGCCCCTCACTGCCTGGGGCTGGCAGTGCCAGTTGGCCAATCTGAATGCAGGGCCCGCTGAGCCCACACCCACCCAGAACTTGCACTGGCCCGGGAGTGCATCATGCAGCCCAGGTTTCTGCCCACTCCTCTCGCTCCACACCACCCCACAAGCAGAGGGAACCAGCTCTGGCCTCGGCCAGCCCAGAGAAGACCTCCCACAGTGCCATGGCAGGCTGAATGGCTCCTCAAGTGCCACCAGGGTGGACACTGAGGCCGAGGAGGCACCGAGAGTGAGGGCTGCTAGCATGCTGTCACCTCTCATGAGGTTTTTCCAGAAAAAAAAATGGAAAATGAGTATGAAGTTGAGTTCCTATCTCAGACACAAGAAAAGGTTTTGTTTTGGAAAGTCCAAATATGTTCTGGAATAGAGTCAGACATTCAGGTAGACCAGTTTCCTGGTGCCTGGGAAACAAGATAGTGCTCAAAATGCTGGGAGAAAGGAATTGGGCAGAGACATTCAAGTTGATATTTTAAGCATCACAGTAATGACACTGGAGTTTTGTAGAGTCCCAATCCCCTTTTTCTAAGAGAATTATTGATTTCCTTAATCAGAACTTTTGTACACTATTTATTTATTTATTTATTTATTTTTGCTTTTTTCCCCATCTTTTCCTTCTTATTAAATTCCATTTATGAAATGGCAGACTAACTCAGAGTAAAGGAAAATATTTAAGGCAACATGTGAACCTGGGGCCAGCAGGGCACTAGGGATCAGCAGGTGAACTGAAAAATCAGAAGAGAAAGTTGGGTCTGCTGACTTCTACTTTCAGCTTTCTTTTCTCTTTGAAAAGCATTTTCCTACATGGAATATTCTTGTGCTCAATGACGGGTTCCCAAGATAAAATAGAACTGAATACTCTATGTGTGGCAACATTTCCTTCAGGGCACTGGGGCAACATTTATTACCCTGAAATAGGTTATTTACATAATGAGACTAAAAACTTCTGGAGTTAAGTAACTTTCATACTTCTCAGGATTACTCCCAGGACTCCCTAGGGAAAGGAATTAATGGGGTCCTTGTCCCTCAGAGGTTTAATATGCTCTCTCACCACTTTTTGTGCCTAAGGAGCAAGCAGAAGCTATAGAGTAAATAGCATATGGCTCTGGTTCTAGCGGCATTCCTTCACCAACCTGGTATATGTCCGAGTACAAATCTCTGCTAGTTTCTAAGGGGACGACCATGTTGAATTATTATGCAAGGATAAAAAGAGAAATAATCAGTGAATAAATGTATTTCTCAAGCTTTTTCTAAACAAAAGAATACTAGCAAATGGTTTTAGTGATAATTAACAGAAAAGGATTAACGTATTAAACATATAAATGTATTTGTTATGTTTTATTGTGTAATTTAGTGAACATGTGATATGGGAGTGCTGGGAAGGGACGAGCATGGTCCCTTTAAATGATACAGAAGGGGTAAGGGAATTACTTGGTAGAGGAGGGTGTGGTCCCTGGCTAGTGCTTGAACCACACGGACCTAGGTAAGGACAGGCATTTTTGTTGCATTTCCCAAGACCACCCTGGCCTGCCATGTCCCCATCCAGTGCCTATAAAGACCCAAGACCCTAACAAGGCAGAGACAGAAGTGGCTGGATGTCATGAGGAACACATCAGTGGAAGACCACACAAGCGGCTGGTCATCAAGAGCCCACCAGTGGAAAAGCACTGACAGGCACTGGCAAGCAGGCAGGCACCAGCATGCCATCAGGCCATCGACTGGTGAAATGATGCCAAATTTGGCTGGAGTGGTCAGAGAAGAGCCAGGTCACAGAGCTGCTGAACTCCAGGGGAAAACCATCTCCCTTCTGGCTCCCCCATCCACTGAGAGCTACTTCTACTCAATACAACCTTGCAGTCATTCTCCAGGCCCACATGTGATCTGATTCTTCTGGTACATCAAGTCAAGAAACCCCGGGATACAGAAAGCTCTCTGTTCTTGTGACAAGGTAGAGGGTGTAATTGAGCTGGTTAACACAAACTGCCTGTAGATGGCAAACTAAAAGGGCACCGTGTAACACATGCCCACTGGAGCTTCAGGAACTGTAAATATTAACCCCTAGACACTGCCATGGGATTGGAGCCCCACAGCCTGCCTGTCCATATGCTCCCCTAGAAGTCTGAGCAGCAGGACACTGAAGAAGTGAGCCACACCCCCACTGCATGCCCTGTGAGGGGAACAAGGGAATCTTTCCTATTTCAACTGGGGGCTTGTCCGGGATCCTGGAAGGTGAGTGTGAATGAATGTGAAGCTGTCGGGCCTGCCTCTCTTCCAAAACCCTGCCATCTTTCTCTCTTTCCTGTGGGTAAGAGGCTGTGTTTTCCTTCCAAAACTCTGCCCTAACTGGCCAGTCAAAACCCCCAGACTTTGTCTCCTTTCTCTCTCTCACATGGTTTGAAATGGCTCTTATATATTTCTTTATAGTGTTAAGAGTTTCACTACAGGCTATGGCAATGTTACTAAGTAAAGTAAGCATTTATCTCAGCTGTCAAAGGTGCAAATCCAACCAACTGTTCCTAGAGGTGCCGTGTGTGCCTGGTGCCATGTCTGCCTCCACCTCAACAGCCACAGGCATGCATGACTCAGGGCACCTCTCATTACTCTTTCCTCTCCCAGCTCGGGCACCTGGGCTTGCCCACAGCAGACAAAGGCTGAGCCCAACATCCATAAGTGGGTGTGGGAGAAAGCTGCAACAGTAGCCACTACCCCATAGGGCCAAGGGACAAGGCGCTTCTCACCTGCCATGCCAATGGAACCTTTTCTCCCTTGTCCAAGGAATTCAACCCAGTCTGAACTGGGGGAAAGATAAGGATTAGGAGGCCCACTTGCACTAAGCAAGGGATTCTTCCCCCAGAATCTCCCCCATTTTTCCCCTTCAACTGTTTTTCTCCTTGTTTCCTTTTCTAAGTGAGAGGTCCCCCACCACACTCCGTTTCTGACAGAGAAGGTAATGGAGGAATGGCCCCTGCTGGCTGAGAATTGCAAATTCAGCAGGGCACCTTTGGGACACTCTAAACAGTTACAAACAGCCTCTAAAATACTTTTTCAGTCCCAAACTTGACTCCAGGCTTCAGGCTGAGGGCTTAAAAAGAAAAACCAGGTCTGAGGGACCTAAAGCCAGGCAGCAGGCATAATGTAAATGGATAGGACCAATTCCCGCTGACTAAATCCCCCACCCCATGGAAGGGGGCCATGCTTCATGGAATAAACAGGCCCAGGGAAATCAGTTTGCCAACAGCAGGGAGAAAGTGAAGCACAGGTGAGGGCAGTTAATTCCTACTCTCCAGGTTTCCTTGCTTCAGGGGCACATACTACAGTGGCTTATGTCCAGCTCAGGGATTAGGGATGCAGAGTGAAGGGAGGATGCTCACTTTCTCCATCACACCTGGGTTTTCACTGAAAGAAGGAAGGAAATGAGGGACGCCTCTATTCCCTGTCTTTCAGAAGGACAACCAGTTCTCTTCACCACCCCCAGCTTATACTCCTCTGGAGTGTGTACTGAACCACTGCTTTGACCCTCTGAATCTGGAGGAAAAGTGCCTCATAGCCCTCTGCACAAAGGCTTGGCCTCAGGAAGGAACGATTCATTTTGATGTAATCTGCAACTGGAACTTCTCTGTAGATGTGAGGATGGATGGGCCCATAGCGCAGGCTTCGTATACCCTGCAAGTCAATCCAGACTTCTGCCGACAGTGCAGGATTGATCCAGCCCTCCTGTTTGCTGTCTCAGGGAAGGCTGTAAGGGGCAGGCCCAGGGAAGTAAAGATATGAGTCCCAGAGGCACCCCCAGGACAGGAGCCAGCTCTCTCCATCCCTGCTCCTCTGGGTCCACCCTGATCTCCCTATCCAGCTTCAGCCTCTCACTTGCCCCTTCCTAGAAATTCTCACCCTAAGCAAGCCTCAGTCTCACTTTTGCCCCTCCGACAGATGCCCAGTGAATTTGGGCCTGGTAAGGTCCAGGTCCCCCTCTCCCTACAGGATTTATATCTAATTAAGGGGAATCTTGGCACATTTTCAGATGACCCTGCTAGATATATAGAGGCTTTCCCGAATTTCACCCAAATATTTGAACTCTCCTGGAGAGACTTTATATCACTTTTGAATTAGACCTTGCCAGACACTGAGAAGCAGGCTGCCCTGCAAGCAGCAGAGAGATTTCTGGATGAGCTTTGTATCACATATAGTGTCAGGGAAGGGGGCGAATATTGTCTAACTGGGAGAGAAGCAGTATCAGTGAATGACCCTAAATGGGATCCCAGTGACAAGGTGGCAGACTGGAAGAGGAGACACTTTCAGGTGTGCATAATGGACGGCTTACACAGGACTAGGACCAAGCCTCTCAATTATCCTAAGTTGTCCATGACTGAGCAGGGATTGGATGAAAATACCACCACCTTCCTGGAAAGGCTAAGAGAACCCTTGGTAAAGCACACCTCACCATCCCCTGACTGAGTTGAGGGACAGCTAATCCTAAAGGATAAATTTATTACTCAGGCAGCTCCTGATACCAGCAGAAAGTTGCAGAAATGGGCCCTTAGACCAAATAGTACGTTAGAGGACCACCTGAAAGTGGTCACCTCAGTTTTATAATAGACAGGGAGGCCCAGGAAAGAGAGAGGAGATACAGGTATTCCTAGGGTGCACTTGCTAACTGCTAAAAGGTATGGCGAGAACAGTTACCTCTTCTGAAGTTTAACTGCTCCCACACAAGGCTGAATGTCTTTCACCAGGGTGAAACAGCTTGGGGTACAATGGTGTTGTTAGTATATTTATCTTCTTTTGTCTGTTATCTTTGGCACTAAATTCTTTCCTTGTATAATACATATGTTTAACCCATGCATAATTAACCTTATAAAACTTGTTTTTTTTTCTCTCATGCCTAGAAGCCATCAAACTCCAAATGGTCAGGCAACTGGAGCCTCGAACGATGGCTCCCCTTTGCTAGGAACCCTCAGGTAGACCACTGGGAGGAGGCTGACTGCCGTTTTCCCCAAAACAACGCCCCCTGTCAGCAGGAAGCAGCTAAGACTGGTCATCGTCCCTATTCTAATGGCAGTTAGATGGACTTCTTCAGAGGGGGGTAATGATATGGAAGTGCTGGGAAGGGAAGAGCATGGTCCCTTTAAATGATATGGAAGGGAGAAGGGAAGTGCTGAGTAGAGGAGGGTGTGGTCCCTGACTAGGGCTCCACCCACACGGACCTAGGTGAGGACAGGCATTTTTCTTGCATTTCCCAAGACCACTGTGGCCTGCAACATTCCTGTCCTGTGCCTATGACAACCCAAGACCCTAGCAAGGCGGAGACAGAAGTGGCTGGACGTCACAAGGAACGTATTGGTGGAAGAAGACACAAGAGGCTGGTTGCGGAGAGCCTACTTGGCAGAAGAGCATGCCAACAGGCACGGGCAAGCCAGCAGGCCATCCAGCCATTGACTGGTGGAACAACACAGAGTTTGACCGGGGCCAGCAGAGAAGAGTCAGGTCACTGAGCTGCTGGACTCCAGGGGAAAAGAATCTCCCTTCTGGCTGCCAAGTCTGCTGAGAGCTACTTCTACTCAATAAAACTCTGCACTCATTCTCCAAGCCCACATGGGATCCAATTCTTCCAGTAAACCAAGGCAAGAAAGCTCAGGATACAGAAAGCCCTCTGTCTTTGTGACAAGGTAGAGGGTCTAATTCAGTTAACACAAGCTGCCTATAGACGGCACCCTGTAACACACGCCCACGGGGGCTTCAGGAGCTGTAAACTTTCACTCTTAGACACTGCCGTGCGGTTGGAGCCCCACAGCCTGCCTGTCTGTCTGTTTCCCTAGAGGTTTGAGCAGCAGGACACTGAAGAAGTGAGCCACACGCCCGTCACACGCCCTGCGAGGGGAACAAGGGAACCTTTCCTGTTTCACATGGAGCAACTTTTGTTCAACATTTTCTGTAGCACATTTTTGTACTGTAATGAGCAGAGGACCATTATGTGGTTACAGAATTACTTTCAGGGCCCCTGGCTAGACTTTTAAATATGCGTGATCACGAAGCAAAATTTCACTATGACGAAGCTATTTAAATGTTATCAGCTGCCCTAAGGGCACAAATCCCAATGGAAAATTTCCAGGTATTTAATAATTATTTCCAGTTGTAATTTTCCTCACAGGAAGGTCAAGGAGAAGCAGATATTTAAAACTATTTATAGAGTCCATTAAAGAGGATAATTAGTTGGAAAAAACAGCCAATCTAGAGGTGTTTTCAAGATAGAATTACAGAAATTTCAAATATTTACAAGCGATATCCTAGCCATGCTCCATAGCCCCATGATGTTGCAGAGTTATATGAAGCCCTTATTAATTTTTACCTTTCCTTCCCTTCTCGATACCTGAGAGCACCTACCCGGAGCTGAGATCAGGTTGGATTCAGAGCTAGAGACAGTAACTGGAAGAATTCACCTTGGGCCCCAGGAGCAAAAAGGCCCCCTAGTAAATCCTCGCCCAGGACGTAGTAGATACATAGGAGCACTGGTTTTGGCAGCAGCTCACAATGAGGCAGACGCCTGTCACAGCCTGTGCCTTCCTCTTCTATGGAGTGAAGTCCCACTGCATTCTTAGAAAATAGTGTAAAAGGCTGGGCGCACTGGCTCAAGCCTGTAATCCCAGCACTTTGGGAGGCCGAGACGGGCGGATCATGAGGTCCGGAGATCGAGACCATCCTGGCTAACACGGTGAAACCCCGTTTCTACTAAAAATACAAAAAACTAGCCGGGCGAGGTGGCAGACGCCTGTAGTCCCAGCTACTCAGGGGGCTGAGGCAGGAGAATGGTGTGAACCCGGGAGGTGGAGCTTGCAGTGAGCTGAGGTCCGACCACTGCACTCCAGCCTGGGTGACAGAGCGAGACTCCACCTAAAAAGAAAAAGAAAATAGTGTAAAAGACATTTCCTGAGTGTGCATACCACGATGCTAGGCAAGAGGAAGTTGTAAATAATTTGCACATTTGCAGCTTCCAAGAAATTTCCCCCTTTTTTGGTTCAAGAACAGCCAGGGCCAGATGCATTTAAAAGTTAAATAAAACCTGAGGTCTTCCCAGAGCCAGGTGATGGAGATGACTTGTTGCATCAGCAGCGGTGAGTCCTGCTGGTGCTGTGTCCCTCAGCTGGTGATGGAGGTGGGCATCAGCAGGGCTGAGTCCTGGGGATGGTTTGTGTCAGCAGGTGATGGAGGTGGGC